>NC_051158.1:148879682-149012922 GCF_013339745.2 Dermacentor silvarum | reverse complement strand
TTTGATAGCTTAACTATATATCGGGACATGGAAGCCTCTATTGTACATATAGCGAGAAATCCAGCAGCGATACCCAGTGCATCATTCTGTGTATCTACACAGCGCACTCACACTGGCATAGACGTCGTATGTAAATATACAGAACATAAAGTGCCTCTTAGGTGACCCACAGTATCGCACGTTTACTGTGACAAGACAATGTCATATAATGTTAATATGAATGCAGCATCGTTGCAGGGCGCTCGCTGTGCTTTATTGAATCCGATTCTCAATTTCGTTGATCGCTTAGCTACGTATCGGGACGGTGGAAGACTCTATTGTACATATATCGAGAAATTCC
Source organism: Dermacentor silvarum (assembly GCF_013339745.2). Taxonomy (NCBI): domain Eukaryota; kingdom Metazoa; phylum Arthropoda; class Arachnida; order Ixodida; family Ixodidae; genus Dermacentor; species Dermacentor silvarum. The sequence goes on along the minus strand of NC_051158.1, from coordinate 149,012,582 downwards.
GCAAGCGATACCACTCCATCATTCTGTGTATCTGCACAGCGCACTCACACTGGCATAGACGTCGTACCCAAATATACACAACATAAAGTGCCTCTTAGGCGACCTACAGTATCGCACGTTTACTGTGACAAGACAATGTCATATAATGTTAACAGGAATGCAGCATCATTGCATGGCTGCTCGCTGTGCTTTTTTGTATACCATTCTCAATTTTTTGATAGCTTAGCTATGTATCGGGACGGTGGAAGACTCTATTGTACATATATCGAGAAATCCAGCAAGCGATACCAGTGCATCATTCTGTGTATCTGCACAGCGCAATCACACTGGCATAGACGTCGTACTTAAATATACACAACATAAAGTGCCTCTTAGGCGACCTACAGTATCGCACGTTTACTGTGACAAGACAATGTCATATAATGTTAATAGGAATGCAGCATCATTGCAGGGCGCTCGCTGTGCTTTTTGTATCCGATTCTCAATTTCGTTGATCGCTTAGCTACTGTATCGGGACGGTGGAAGACTCTATTGTACATATATCGAGAAATCCGCAAGCGATACCAGTGCATCATTCTGTGTATCTGCACAGCGCACTCACACTGGCATAGACGTCGTACGTAAATATACACAACATAAAGTGCCTCTTAGGCGACCTACAGTATCGCACGTTTACTGTGACAAGACAATGTCATATAATGTTAACAGGAATGCAGCATCATTGCAGGGCGCTCGCTGTGCTTTTTGTATCCATTCTCAATTTGTTGATCGCTTAGCTATGTATCGGGACGGTGGAAGACTCTATTGTACATATATCGAGAAATCCGCAAGCGATACCAGTGCATCATTCTGTGTATCTGCACAGCGCAATCACACTGGCATAGACGTCGTACGTAAATATACACAACATAAAGTGCCTCTTAGGCGACCTACAGTATCGCACGTTTACTGTGACAAGACAATGTCATATAATGTTAATAGGAATGCAGCATCAGTTGCAGGGCGCTCGCTGTGCTTTTGTATCCGATTCTCAATTTTTTGATAGCTTAGCTATGTATCGGGACGGTGGAAGACTCTATTGTACATATATCGAGAAATCCAGCAAGCGATACCAGTGCATCATTCTGTGTATCTGCACAGCGCACTCACACTGGCATAGACGTCGTACGTAAATATACACAACATAAAGTGCCTCTTAGGTGACCCACAGTATCGCACGTTTACTGTGACAAGACAATGTCATATAATGTTAATAGGAATGCAGCATCATTGCAGGGCGCTCGCTGTGCTTTTTTGTATGCCATTCTCAATTTTGTTGATCGCTTAGCTACGTATCGGGACGGTGGAAGACTCTATTGTACATATATCGAGAAATTCCGCAAGCGATACCAGTGCATCATTCTGTGTATCTGCACAGCGCACTCACACTGGCATAGACGTCGTACGTAAATATACACAACATAAAGTGCCTCTTAGGTGACCCACAGTATCGCACGTTTACTGTGACAAGACAATGTCATATAATGTTAATAGGAATGCAGCATCATTGCAGGGCGCTCGCTGTGCTTTTTTGTATGCCATTCTCAATTTTGTTGATCGCTTAGCTACGTATCGGGACGGTGGAAGACTCTATTGTACATATATCGAGAAATTCCGCAAGCGATACCAGTGCATCATTCTGTGTATCTGCACAGCGCACTCACACTGGCATAGACGTCGTACGTAAATATACACAACATAAAGTGCCTCTTAGGCGACCTACAGTATCGCACGTTTACTGTGACAAGACAATGTCATATAATGTTAATAGGAATGCAGCATCATTGCAGGGCGCTCGCTGTGCTTTTTGTATGCCATTCTCAATTTGTTGATCGCTTAGCTACGTATCGGGACGGTGGAAGACTCTATTGTACATATATCGAGAAATCCGCAAGCGATACCAGTGCATCATTCTGTGTATCTGCACAGCGCACTCACACTGGCATAGACGTCGTACGTAAATATACACAACATAAAGTGCCTCTTAGGCGACCTACAGTATCGCACGTTTACTGTGACAAGACAATGTCATATAATGTTAATAGGAATGCAGCATCATTGCATGGCGCTCGCTGTGCTTTTTTGTATGCCATTCTCAATTTCGTTATCGCTTAGCTATGTATCGGGACGGTGGAAGACTCTATTGTACATATATCGAGAAATCCAGCAAGCGATACCAGTGCATCATTCTGTGTATCTGCACAGCGGAATCACACTGGCATAGACGTCGTACGTAAATATACACAACATAAAGTGCCTCTTAGGCGACCTACAGTATCGCACGTTTACTGTGACAAGACAATGTCATATAATGTTAACAGGAATGCAGCATCATTGCATGGCGCTCGCTGTGCTTTTTGTATGCCATTCTCAATTTTTTGATAGCTTAGCTATGTATCGGGACGGTGGAAGACTCTATTGTACATATATCGAGAAATCCAGCAAGCGATACCAGTGCATCATTCTGTGTATCTGCACAGCGCACTCACACTGGCATAGACGTCGTACGTAAATATACACAACATAAAGTGCCTCTTAGGCGACCTACAGTATCGCACGCTTACTGTGACAAGACAATGTCATATAATGTTAATAGGAATGCAGCATCATTGCAGGGCGCTCGCTGTGCTTTTTGTATCCGATTCTCAATTTGTTGATCGCTTAGCTATCGTATCGGGACGGTGGAAGACTCTATTGTACATATATCGAGAAATCCAGCAAGCGATACCAGTGCATCATTCTGTGTATCTGCACAGCGCACTCACACTGGCATAGACGTCGTACGTAAATATACACAACATAAAGTGCCTCTTAGGTGACCCTACAGTATCGCACGTTTACTGTGACAAGACAATGTCATATAATGTTAATAGGAATGCAGCATCAGTTGCAGGGCGCTCGCTGTGCTTTTTGTATCCGATTCTCAATTTCGTTGATCGCTTAGCTACGTATCGGGACGGTGGAAGACTCTATTGTACATATATCGAGAAATTCCGCAAGCGATACCAGTGCATCATTCTGTGTATCTGCACAGCGCACTCACACTGGCATAGACGTCGTACGTAAATATACACAACATAAAGTGCCTCTTAGGCGACCTACAGTATCGCACGTTTACTGTGACAAGACAATGTCATATAATGTTAATAAGAATGCAGCATCATTGCATGGCGCTCGCTGTGCTTTTTGTATGCCATTCTCAATTTGTTGATCGCTTAGCTATGTATCGGGACGGTGGAAGACTCTATTGTACATATATCGAGAAATCCAGCAAGCGATACCAGTGCATCATTCTGTGTATCTGCACAGCGCACTCACACTGGCATAGACGTCGTACGTAAATATACACAACATAAAGTGCCTCTTAGGCGACCTACAGTATCGCACGTTTACTGTGACAAGACAATGTCATATAATGTTAATAGGAATGCAGCATCATTGCAGGGCGCTCGCTGTGCTTTTTGTATCCGATTCTCAATTTCGTTGATCGCTTAGCTACGTATCGGGACGGTGGAAGACTCTATTGTACATATATCGAGAAATCCAGCAAGCGATACCAGTGCATCATTCTGTGTATCTGCACAGCGCACTCACACTGGCATAGACGTCGTACGTAAATATACACAACATAAAGTGCCTCTTAGGCGACCTACAGTATCGCACGTTTACTGTGACAAGACAATGTCATATAATGTTAATAGGAATGCAGCATCATTGCAGGGCGCTCGCTGTGCTTTTTGTATGCCATTCTCAATTTGTTGATCGCTTAGCTACGTATCGGGACGGTGGAAGACTCTATTGTACATATATCGAGAAATCCAGCAAGCGATACCAGTGCATCATTCTGTGTATCTGCACAGCGCACTCACACTGGCATAGACGTCGTACGTAAATATACACAACATAAAGTGCCTCTTAGGTGACCTACAGTATCGCACGTTTACTGTGACAAGACAATGTCATATAATGTTAATAGGAATGCAGCATCAGTTGCAGGGCGCTCGCTGTGCTTTTTGTATCCGATTCTCAATTTCGTTGATCGCTTAGCTACGTATCGGGACGGTGGAAGACTCTATTGTACATATATCGAGAAATCCAGCAAGCGATACCAGTGCATCATTCTGTGTATCTGCACAGCGCACTCACACTGGCATAGACGTCGTACGTAAATATACACAACATAAAGTGCCTCTTAGGCGACCTACAGTATCGCACGTTTACTGTGACAAGACAATGTCATATAATGTTAATAGGAATGCAGCATCATTGCAGGGCGCTCGCTGTGCTTTTTGTATGCCATTCTCAATTTGTTGATCGCTTAGCTATGTATCGGGACGGTGGAAGACTCTATTGTACATATATCGAGAAATCCGCAAGCGATACCAGTGCATCATTCTGTGTATCTGCACAGCGCACTCACACTGGCATAGACGTCGTACGTAAATATACACAACATAAAGTGCCTCTTAGGCGACCTACAGTATCGCACGTTTACTGTGACAAGACAATGTCATATAATGTTAATAGGAATGCAGCATCATTGCAGGGCGCTCGCTGTGCTTTTTGTATGCCATTCTCAATTTGTTGATCGCTTAGCTATGTATCGGGACGGTGGAAGACTCTATTGTACATATATCGAGAAATCCGCAAGCGATACCAGTGCATCATTCTGTGTATCTGCACAGCGCACTCACACTGGCATAGACGTCGTACGTAAATATACACAACATAAAGTGCCTCTTAGGCGACCTACAGTATCGCACGTTTACTGTGACAAGACAATGTCATATAATGTTAATAGGAATGCAGCATCATTGCAGGGCGCTCGCTGTGCTTTTTGTATGCCATTCTCAATTTGTTGATCGCTTAGCTACGTATCGGGACGGTGGAAGACTCTATTGTACATATATCGAGAAATCCAGCAAGCGATACCAGTGCATCATTCTGTGTATCTGCACAGCGCACTCACACTGGCATAGACGTCGTACGTAAATATACACAACATAAAGTGCCTCTTAGGTGACCTACAGTATCGCACGTTTACTGTGACAAGACAATGTCATATAATGTTAATAGGAATGCAGCATCATTGCAGGGCGCTCGCTGTGCTTTTTTGTATGCCATTCTCAATTTTGTTGATCGCTTAGCTACGTATCGGGACGGTGGAAGACTCTATTGTACATATATCGAGAAATTCCGCAAGCGATACCAGTGCATCATTCTGTGTATCTGCACAGCGCACTCACACTGGCATAGACGTCGTACGTAAATATACACAACATAAAGTGCCTCTTAGGCGACCTACAGTATCGCACGTTTACTGTGACAAGACAATGTCATATAATGTTAATAGGAATGCAGCATCATTGCAGGGCGCTCGCTGTGCTTTTTGTATGCCATTCTCAATTTGTTGATCGCTTAGCTACGTATCGGGACGGTGGAAGACTCTATTGTACATATATCGAGAAATTCCGCAAGCGATACCAGTGCATCATTCTGTGTATCTGCACAGCGCACTCACACTGGCATAGACGTCGTACGTAAATATACACAACATAAAGTGCCTCTTAGGCGACCTACAGTATCGCACGTTTACTGTGACAAGACAATGTCATATAATGTTAATAGGAATGCAGCATCATTGCAGGGCGCTCGCTGTGCTTTTTGTATGCCATTCTCAATTTGTTGATCGCTTAGCTACGTATCGGGACGGTGGAAGACTCTATTGTACATATATCGAGAAATCCGCAAGCGATACCAGTGCATCATTCTGTGTATCTGCACAGCGCAATCACACTGGCATAGACGTCGTACGTAAATATACACAACATAAAGTGCCTCTTAGGCGACCTACAGTATCGCACGTTTACTGTGACAAGACAATGTCATATAATGTTAATAGGAATGCAGCATCATTGCAGGGCGCTCGCTGTGCTTTTTGTATGCCATTCTCAATTTCGTTGATCGCTTAGCTACGTATCGGGACGGTGGAAGACTCTATTGTACATATATCGAGAAATCCAGCAAGCGATACCAGTGCATCATTCTGTGTATCTGCACAGCGCACTCACACTGGCATAGACGTCGTACGTAAATATACACAACATAAAGTGCCTCTTAGGCGACCTACAGTATCGCACGTTTACTGTGACAAGACAATGTCATATAATGTTAATAGGAATGCAGCATCATTGCATGGCGCTCGCTGTGCTTTTTGTATGCCATTCTCAATTTGTTGATCGCTTAGCTACGTATCGGGACGGTGGAAGACTCTATTGTACATATATCGAGAAATCCAGCAAGCGATACCAGTGCATCATTCTGTGTATCTGCACAGCGCACTCACACTGGCATAGACGTCGTACGTAAATATACACAACATAAAGTGCCTCTTAGGCGACCTACAGTATCGCACGTTTACTGTGACAAGACAATGTCATATAATGTTAATAGGAATGCAGCATCATTGCATGGCGCTCGCTGTGCTTTTTGTATGCCATTCTCAATTTTGTTGATCGCTTAGCTATGTATCGGGACGGTGGAAGACTCTATTGTACATATATCGAGAAATCCAGCAAGCGATACCAGTGCATCATTCTGTGTATCTGCACAGCGCACTCACACTGGCATAGACGTCGTACGTAAATATACACAACATAAAGTGCCTCTTAGGCGACCTACAGTATCGCACGTTTACTGTGACAAGACAATGTCATATAATGTTAATAGGAATGCAGCATCATTGCAGGGCGCTCGCTGTGCTTTTTGTATGCCATTCTCAATTTGTTGATCGCTTAGCTATGTATCGGGACGGTGGAAGACTCTATTGTACATATATCGAGAAATCCAGCAAGCGATACCAGTGCATCATTCTGTGTATCTGCACAGCGCACTCACACTGGCATAGACGTCGTACGTAAATATACACAACATAAAGTGCCTCTTAGGCGACCTACAGTATCGCACGTTTACTGTGACAAGACAATGTCATATAATGTTAATAGGAATGCAGCATCAGTTGCAGGGCGCTCGCTGTGCTTTTTGTATCCGATTCTCAATTTCGTTGATCGCTTAGCTACGTATCGGGACGGTGGAAGACTCTATTGTACATATATCGAGAAATCCAGCAAGCGATACCAGTGCATCATTCTGTGTATCTGCACAGCGCACTCACACTGGCATAGACGTCGTACGTAAATATACACAACATAAAGTGCCTCTTAGGTGACCCACAGTATCGCACGTTTACTGTGACAAGACAATGTCATATAATGTTAATAGGAATGCAGCATCATTGCAGGGCGCTCGCTGTGCTTTTTTGTATGCCATTCTCAATTTTGTTGATCGCTTAGCTATGTATCGGGACGGTGGAAGACTCTATTGTACATATATCGAGAAATCCAGCAAGCGATACCAGTGCATCATTCTGTGTATCTGCACAGCGCACTCACACTGGCATAGACGTCGTACGTAAATATACACAACATAAAGTGCCTCTTAGGCGACCTACAGTATCGCACGTTTACTGTGACAAGACAATGTCATATAATGTTAATAGGAATGCAGCATCAGTTGCAGGGCGCTCGCTGTGCTTTTTGTATCCGATTCTCAATTTCGTTGATCGCTTAGCTACGTATCGGGACGGTGGAAGACTCTATTGTACATATATCGAGAAATCCAGCAAGCGATACCAGTGCATCATTCTGTGTATCTGCACAGCGCACTCACACTGGCATAGACGTCGTACGTAAATATACACAACATAAAGTGCCTCTTAGGTGACCTACAGTCTCGCACGTTTACTGTGACAAGACAATGTCATATAATGTTAATAGGAATGCAGCATCATTGCAGGGCGCTCGCTGTGCTTTTTGTATCCGATTCTCAATTTCGTTGATCGCTTAGCTACGTATCGGGACGGTGGAAGACTCTATTGTACATATATCGAGAAATCCGCAAGCGATACCAGTGCATCATTCTGTGTATCTGCACAGCGCACTCACACTGGCATAGACGTCGTACGTAAATATACACAACATAAAGTGCCTCTTAGGCGACCTACAGTATCGCACGTTTACTGTGACAAGACAATGTCATATAATGTTAATAGGAATGCAGCATCATTGCATGGCGCTCGCTGTGCTTTTTGTATCCATTCTCAATTTTGTTGATCGCTTAGCTATGTATCGGGACGGTGGAAGACTCTATTGTACATATATCGAGAAATCCGCAAGCGATACCAGTGCATCATTCTGTGTATCTGCACAGCGCACTCACACTGGCATAGACGTCGTACGTAAATATACACAACATAAAGTGCCTCTTAGGCGACCTACAGTATCGCACGTTTACTGTGACAAGACAATGTCATATAATGTTAATAGGAATGCAGCATCAGTTGCAGGGCGCTCGCTGTGCTTTTTGTATCCGATTCTCAATTTGTTGATCGCTTAGCTATGTATCGGGACGGTGGAAGACTCTATTGTACATATATCGAGAAATCCAGCAAGCGATACCAGTGCATCATTCTGTGTATCTGCACAGCGCACTCACACTGGCATAGACGTCGTACGTAAATATACACAACATAAAGTGCCTCTTAGGCGACCTACAGTATCGCACGTTTACTGTGACAAGACAATGTCATATAATGTTAATAGGAATGCAGCATCATTGCAGGGCGCTCGCTGTGCTTTTTTGTATGCCATTCTCAATTTTGTTGATCGCTTAGCTACGTATCGGGACGGTGGAAGACTCTATTGTACATATATCGAGAAATTCCGCAAGCGATACCAGTGCATCATTCTGTGTATCTGCACAGCGCACTCACACTGGCATAGACGTCGTACGTAAATATACACAACATAAAGTGCCTCTTAGGTGACCCACAGTATCGCACGTTTACTGTGACAAGACAATGTCATATAATGTTAATAGGAATGCAGCATCATTGCAGGGCGCTCGCTGTGCTTTTTGTATCCGATTCTCAATTTCGTTGATCGCTTAGCTACGTATCGGGACGGTGGAAGACTCTATTGTACATATATCGAGAAATTCCGCAAGCGATACCAGTGCATCATTCTGTGTATCTGCACAGCGCAATCACACTGGCATAGACGTCGTACGTAAATATACACAACATAAAGTGCCTCTTAGGCGACCTACAGTATCGCACGTTTACTGTGACAAGACAATGTCATATAATGTTAATAGGAATGCAGCATCATTGCAGGGCGCTCGCTGTGCTTTTTGTATGCCATTCTCAATTTGTTGATCGCTTAGCTACGTATCGGGACGGTGGAAGACTCTATTGTACATATATCGAGAAATTCCGCAAGCGATACCAGTGCATCATTCTGTGTATCTGCACAGCGCACTCACACTGGCATAGACGTCGTACGTAAATATACACAACATAAAGTGCCTCTTAGGCGACCTACAGTATCGCACGTTTACTGTGACAAGACAATGTCATATAATGTTAATAGGAATGCAGCATCATTGCAGGGCGCTCGCTGTGCTTTTTTGTATGCCATTCTCAATTTTGTTGATCGCTTAGCTACGTATCGGGACGGTGGAAGACTCTATTGTACATATATCGAGAAATCCAGCAAGCGATACCAGTGCATCATTCTGTGTATCTGCACAGCGCACTCACACTGGCATAGACGTCGTACGTAAATATACACAACATAAAGTGCCTCTTAGGCGACCTACAGTATCGCACGTTTACTGTGACAAGACAATGTCATATAATGTTAATAGGAATGCAGCATCATTGCAGGGCGCTCGCTGTGCTTTTTGTATCCATTCTCAATTTGTTGATCGCTTAGCTACGTATCGGGACGGTGGAAGACTCTATTGTACATATATCGAGAAATCCAGCAAGCGATACCAGTGCATCATTCTGTGTATCTGCACAGCGCACTCACACTGGCATAGACGTCGTACGTAAATATACACAACATAAAGTGCCTCTTAGGCGACCTACAGTATCGCACGTTTACTGTGACAAGACAATGTCATATAATGTTAATAGGAATGCAGCATCATTGCAGGGCGCTCGCTGTGCTTTTTGTATGCCATTCTCAATTTGTTGATCGCTTAGCTATGTATCGGGACGGTGGAAGACTCTATTGTACATATATCGAGAAATCCAGCAAGCGATACCAGTGCATCATTCTGTGTATCTGCACAGCGCAATCACACTGGCATAGACGTCGTACGTAAATATACACAACATAAAGTGCCTCTTAGGCGACCTACAGTATCGCACGTTTACTGTGACAAGACAATGTCATATAATGTTAATAGGAATGCAGCATCATTGCAGGGCGCTCGCTGTGCTTTTTTGTATGCCATTCTCAATTTTGTTGATCGCTTAGCTATGTATCGGGACGGTGGAAGACTCTATTGTACATATATCAAGAAATTCCGCAAGCGATACCAGTGCATCATTCTGTGTATCTGCACAGCGCAATCACACTGGCATAGACGTCGTACGTAAATATACACAACATAAAGTGCCTCTTAGGCGACCTACAGTATCGCACGTTTACTGTGACAAGACAATGTCATATAATGTTAATAGGAATGCAGCATCATTGCAGGGCGCTCGCTGTGCTTTTTGTATCCGATTCTCAATTTCGTTGATCGCTTAGCTACGTATCGGGACGGTGGAAGACTCTATTGTACATATATCGAGAAATCCGCAAGCGATACCAGTGCATCATTCTGTGTATCTGCACAGCGCACTCACACTGGCATAGACGTCGTACGTAAATATACACAACATAAAGTGCCTCTTAGGTGACCTACAGTATCGCACGTTTACTGTGACAAGACAATGTCATATAATGTTAATAGGAATGCAGCATCATTGCAGGGCGCTCGCTGTGCTTTTTGTATCCGATTCTCAATTTCGTTGATCGCTTAGCTATGTATCGGGACGGTGGAAGACTCTATTGTACATATATCGAGAAATCCGCAAGCGATACCAGTGCATCATTCTGTGTATCTGCACAGCGCACTCACACTGGCATAGACGTCGTACGTAAATATACACAACATAAAGTGCCTCTTAGGCGACCTACAGTATCGCACGTTTACTGTGACAAGACAATGTCATATAATGTTAATAGGAATGCAGCATCAGTTGCAGGGCGCTCGCTGTGCTTTTTGTATGCCGATTCTCAATTTGTTGATCGCTTAGCTACGTATCGGGACGGTGGAAGACTCTATTGTACATATATCGAGAAATCCAGCAAGCGATACCAGTGCATCATTCTGTGTATCTGCACAGCGCACTCACACTGGCATAGACGTCGTACGTAAATATACACAACATAAAGTGCCTCTTAGGCGACCTACAGTATCGCACGTTTACTGTGACAAGACAATGTCATATAATGTTAATAGGAATGCAGCATCATTGCAGGGCGCTCGCTGTGCTTTTTGTATCCGATTCTCAATTTGTTGATCGCTTAGCTACGTATCGGGACGGTGGAAGACTCTATTGTACATATATCGAGAAATCCAGCAAGCGATACCAGTGCATCATTCTGTGTATCTGCACAGCGCACTCACACTGGCATAGACGTCGTACGTAAATATACACAACATAAAGTGCCTCTTAGGCGACCTACAGTATCGCACGTTTACTGTGAAGAGACAATGTCATATAATGTTAATAGGAATGCAGCATCATTGCAGGGCGCTCGCTGTGCTTTTTTGTATGCCATTCTCAATTTTGTTGATCGCTTAGCTACGTATCGGGACGGTGGAAGACTCTATTGTACATATATCGAGAAATTCCGCAAGCGATACCAGTGCATCATTCTGTGTATCTGCACAGCGCACTCACACTGGCATAGACGTCGTACGTAAATATACACAACATAAAGTGCCTCTTAGGCGACCTACAGTATCGCACGTTTACTGTGACAAGACAATGTCATATAATGTTAATAGGAATGCAGCATCATTGCAGGGCGCTCGCTGTGCTTTTTGTATGCCATTCTCAATTTGTTGATCGCTTAGCTACGTATCGGGACGGTGGAAGACTCTATTGTACATATATCGAGAAATCCAGCAAGCGATACCAGTGCATCATTCTGTGTATCTGCACAGCGCACTCACACTGGCATAGACGTCGTACGTAAATATACACAACATAAAGTGCCTCTTAGGCGACCTACAGTATCGCACGTTTACTGTGACAAGACAATGTCATATAATGTTAATAGGAATGCAGCATCATTGCAGGGCGCTCGCTGTGCTTTTTGTATGCCGATTCTCAATTTGTTGATCGCTTAGCTACGTATCGGGACGGTGGAAGACTCTATTGTACATATATCGAGAAATCCAGCAAGCGATACCAGTGCATCATTCTGTGTATCTGCACAGCGCACTCACACTGGCATAGACGTCGTACGTAAATATACACAACATAAAGTGCCTCTTAGGCGACCTACAGTATCGCACGTTTACTGTGACAAGACAATGTCATATAATGTTAATAGGAATGCAGCATCATTGCAGGGCGCTCGCTGTGCTTTTTGTATGCCGATTCTCAATTTGTTGATCGCTTAGCTACGTATCGGGACGGTGGAAGACTCTATTGTACATATATCGAGAAATCCAGCAAGCGATACCAGTGCATCATTCTGTGTATCTGCACAGCGCACTCACACTGGCATAGACGTCGTACGTAAATATACACAACATAAAGTGCCTCTTAGGCGACCTACAGTATCGCACGTTTACTGTGACAAGACAATGTCATATAATGTTAATAGGAATGCAGCATCAGTTGCAGGGCGCTCGCTGTGCTTTTTGTATCCGATTCTCAATTTGTTGATCGCTTAGCTACGTATCGGGACGGTGGAAGACTCTATTGTACATATATCGAGAAATCCAGCAAGCGATACCAGTGCATCATTCTGTGTATCTGCACAGCGCACTCACACTGGCATAGACGTCGTACGTAAATATACACAACATAAAGTGCCTCTTAGGCGACCTACAGTATCGCACGTTTACTGTGACAAGACAATGTCATATAATGTTAATAGGAATGCAGCATCATTGCAGGGCGCTCGCTGTGCTTTTTGTATCCGATTCTCAATTTCGTTGATCGCTTAGCTACGTATCGGGACGGTGGAAGACTCTATTGTACATATATCGAGAAATCCAGCAAGCGATACCAGTGCATCATTCTGTGTATCTGCACAGCGCACTCACACTGGCATAGACGTCGTACGTAAATATACACAACATAAAGTGCCTCTTAGGCGACCTACAGTATCGCACGTTTACTGTGACAAGACAATGTCATATAATGTTAATAGGAATGCAGCATCATTGCAGGGCGCTCGCTGTGCTTTTTGTATGCCGATTCTCAATTTCGTTGATCGCTTAGCTACGTATCGGGACGGTGGAAGACTCTATTGTACATATATCGAGAAATCCAGCAAGCGATACCAGTGCATCATTCTGTGTATCTGCACAGCGCACTCACACTGGCATAGACGTCGTACGTAAATATACACAACATAAAGTGCCTCTTAGGCGACCTACAGTATCGCACGTTTACTGTGACAAGACAATGTCATATAATGTTAATAGGAATGCAGCATCATTGCATGGCGCTCGCTGTGCTTTTTGTATGCCGATTCTCAATTTCGTTGATCGCTTAGCTACGTATCGGGACGGTGGAAGACTCTATTGTACATATATCGAGAAATCCGCAAGCGATACCAGTGCATCATTCTGTGTATCTGCACAGCGCACTCACACTGGCATAGACGTCGTACGTAAATATACACAACATAAAGTGCCTCTTAGGCGACCTACAGTATCGCACGTTTACTGTGACAAGACAATGTCATATAATGTTAATAGGAATGCAGCATCAGTTGCAGGGCGCTCGCTGTGCTTTTTGTATCCGATTCTCAATTTCGTTGATCGCTTAGCTACGTATCGGGACGGTGGAAGACTCTATTGTACATATATCGAGAAATTCCGCAAGCGATACCAGTGCATCATTCTGTGTATCTGCACAGCGCACTCACACTGGCATAGACGTCGTACGTAAATATACACAACATAAAGTGCCTCTTAGGTGACCTACAGTATCGCACGTTTACTGTGACAAGACAATGTCATATAATGTTAATAGGAATGCAGCATCAGTTGCAGGGCGCTCGCTGTGCTTTTTGTATCCGATTCTCAATTTCGTTGATCGCTTAGCTACGTATCGGGACGGTGGAAGACTCTATTGTACATATATCGAGAAATCCAGCAAGCGATACCAGTGCATCATTCTGTGTATCTGCACAGCGCACTCACACTGGCATAGACGTCGTACGTAAATATACACAACATAAAGTGCCTCTTAGGCGACCTACAGTATCGCACGTTTACTGTGACAAGACAATGTCATATAATGTTAATAGGAATGCAGCATCATTGCAGGGCGCTCGCTGTGCTTTTTGTATGCCATTCTCAATTTGTTGATCGCTTAGCTATGTATCGGGACGGTGGAAGACTCTATTGTACATATATCGAGAAATCCAGCAAGCGATACCAGTGCATCATTCTGTGTATCTGCACAGCGCACTCACACTGGCATAGACGTCGTACGTAAATATACACAACATAAAGTGCCTCTTAGGCGACCTACAGTATCGCACGTTTACTGTGACAAGACAATGTCATATAATGTTAATAGGAATGCAGCATCATTGCAGGGCGCTCGCTGTGCTTTTTGTATCCATTCTCAATTTGTTGATCGCTTAGCTATGTATCGGGACGGTGGAAGACTCTATTGTACATATATCGAGAAATCCAGCAAGCGATACCAGTGCATCATTCTGTGTATCTGCACAGCGCAATCACACTGGCATAGACGTCGTACGTAAATATACACAACATAAAGTGCCTCTTAGGCGACCTACAGTATCGCACGTTTACTGTGACAAGACAATGTCATATAATGTTAATAGGAATGCAGCATCATTGCAGGGCGCTCGCTGTGCTTTTTGTATGCCGATTCTCAATTTGTTGATCGCTTAGCTACGTATCGGGACGGTGGAAGACTCTATTGTACATATATCGAGAAATCCAGCAAGCGATACCAGTGCATCATTCTGTGTATCTGCACAGCGCACTCACACTGGCATAGACGTCGTACGTAAATATACACAACATAAAGTGCCTCTTAGGCGACCTACAGTATCGCACGTTTACTGTGACAAGACAATGTCATATAATGTTAATAGGAATGCAGCATCATTGCAGGGCGCTCGCTGTGCTTTTTGTATGCCATTCTCAATTTCGTTGATCGCTTAGCTACGTATCGGGACGGTGGAAGACTCTATTGTACATATATCGAGAAATCCGCAAGCGATACCAGTGCATCATTCTGTGTATCTGCACAGCGCACTCACACTGGCATAGACGTCGTACGTAAATATACACAACATAAAGTGCCTCTTAGGCGACCTACAGTATCGCACGTTTACTGTGACAAGACAATGTCATATAATGTTAATAGGAATGCAGCATCATTGCAGGGCGCTCGCTGTGCTTTTTGTATCCGATTCTCAATTTGTTGATCGCTTAGCTACGTATCGGGACGGTGGAAGACTCTATTGTACATATATCGAGAAATCCAGCAAGCGATACCAGTGCATCATTCTGTGTATCTGCACAGCGCACTCACACTGGCATAGACGTCGTACGTAAATATACACAACATAAAGTGCCTCTTAGGCGACCTACAGTATCGCACGTTTACTGTGACAAGACAATGTCATATAATGTTAATAGGAATGCAGCATCATTGCAGGGCGCTCGCTGTGCTTTTTGTATGCCATTCTCAATTTCGTTGATCGCTTAGCTACGTATCGGGACGGTGGAAGACTCTATTGTACATATATCGAGAAATCCAGCAAGCGATACCAGTGCATCATTCTGTGTATCTGCACAGCGCACTCACACTGGCATAGACGTCGTACGTAAATATACACAACATAAAGTGCCTCTTAGGCGACCTACAGTATCGCACGTTTACTGTGACAAGACAATGTCATATAATGTTAATAGGAATGCAGCATCATTGCAGGGCGCTCGCTGTGCTTTTTGTATGCCGATTCTCAATTTCGTTGATCGCTTAGCTACGTATCGGGACGGTGGAAGACTCTATTGTACATATATCGAGAAATCCAGCAAGCGATACCAGTGCATCATTCTGTGTATCTGCACAGCGCACTCACACTGGCATAGACGTCGTACGTAAATATACACAACATAAAGTGCCTCTTAGGCGACCTACAGTATCGCACGTTTACTGTGACAAGACAATGTCATATAATGTTAATAGGAATGCAGCATCATTGCAGGGCGCTCGCTGTGCTTTTTGTATGCCGATTCTCAATTTCGTTGATCGCTTAGCTACGTATCGGGACGGTGGAAGACTCTATTGTACATATATCGAGAAATCCGCAAGCGATACCAGTGCATCATTCTGTGTATCTGCACAGCGCACTCACACTGGCATAGACGTCGTACGTAAATATACACAACATAAAGTGCCTCTTAGGCGACCTACAGTATCGCACGTTTACTGTGACAAGACAATGTCATATAATGTTAATAGGAATGCAGCATCATTGCAGGGCGCTCGCTGTGCTTTTTGTATGCCATTCTCAATTTGTTGATCGCTTAGCTATGTATCGGGACGGTGGAAGACTCTATTGTACATATATCGAGAAATCCAGCAAGCGATACCAGTGCATCATTCTGTGTATCTGCACAGCGCACTCACACTGGCATAGACGTCGTACGTAAATATACACAACATAAAGTGCCTCTTAGGCGACCTACAGTATCGCACGTTTACTGTGACAAGACAATGTCATATAATGTTAATAGGAATGCAGCATCATTGCAGGGCGCTCGCTGTGCTTTTTGTATGCCATTCTCAATTTGTTGATCGCTTAGCTACGTATCGGGACGGTGGAAGACTCTATTGTACATATATCGAGAAATCCAGCAAGCGATACCAGTGCATCATTCTGTGTATCTGCACAGCGCACTCACACTGGCATAGACGTCGTACGTAAATATACACAACATAAAGTGCCTCTTAGGCGACCTACAGTATCGCACGTTTACTGTGACAAGACAATGTCATATAATGTTAATAGGAATGCAGCATCAGTTGCAGGGCGCTCGCTGTGCTTTTTGTATCCGATTCTCAATTTCGTTGATCGCTTAGCTACGTATCGGGACGGTGGAAGACTCTATTGTACATATATCGAGAAATCCAGCAAGCGATACCAGTGCATCATTCTGTGTATCTGCACAGCGCACTCACACTGGCATAGACGTCGTACGTAAATATACACAACATAAAGTGCCTCTTAGGCGACCTACAGTATCGCACGTTTACTGTGACAAGACAATGTCATATAATGTTAATAGGAATGCAGCATCATTGCAGGGCGCTCGCTGTGCTTTTTGTATGCCATTCTCAATTTCGTTGATCGCTTAGCTACGTATCGGGACGGTGGAAGACTCTATTGTACATATATCGAGAAATTCCAGCAAGCGATACCAGTGCATCATTCTGTGTATCTGCACAGCGCACTCACACTGGCATAGACGTCGTACGTAAATATACACAACATAAAGTGCCTCTTAGGCGACCTACAGTATCGCACGTTTACTGTGACAAGACAATGTCATATAATGTTAATAGGAATGCAGCATCAGTTGCAGGGCGCTCGCTGTGCTTTTTGTATCCGATTCTCAATTTCGTTGATCGCTTAGCTACGTATCGGGACGGTGGAAGACTCTATTGTACATATATCGAGAAATCCGCAAGCGATACCAGTGCATCATTCTGTGTATCTGCACAGCGCACTCACACTGGCATAGACGTCGTACGTAAATATACACAACATAAAGTGCCTCTTAGGTGACCCACAGTATCGCACGTTTACTGTGACAAGACAATGTCATATAATGTTAATAGGAATGCAGCATCATTGCAGGGCGCTCGCTGTGCTTTTTTGTATCCGATTCTCAATTTCGTTGATCGCTTAGCTACGTATCGGGACGGTGGAAGACTCTATTGTACATATATCGAGAAATTCCGCAAGCGATACCAGTGCATCAATCTGTGTATCTGCACAGCGCACTCACACTGGCATAGACGTCGTACGTAAATATACACAACATAAAGTGCCTCTTAGGCGACCTACAGTATCGCACGTTTACTGTGACAAGACAATGTCATATAATGTTAATAGGAATGCAGCATCATTGCAGGGCGCTCGCTGTGCTTTTTGTATCCATTCTCAATTTGTTGATCGCTTAGCTACGTATCGGGACGGTGGAAGACTCTATTGTACATATATCGAGAAATCCAGCAAGCGATACCAGTGCATCATTCTGTGTATCTGCACAGCGCACTCACACTGGCATAGACGTCGTACGTAAATATACACAACATAAAGTGCCTCTTAGGCGACCTACAGTATCGCACGTTTACTGTGACAAGACAATGTCATATAATGTTAATAGGAATGCAGCATCAGTTGCAGGGCGCTCGCTGTGCTTTTTGTATCCGATTCTCAATTTCGTTGATCGCTTAGCTACGTATCGGGACGGTGGAAGACTCTATTGTACATATATCGAGAAATCCAGCAAGCGATACCAGTGCATCATTCTGTGTATCTGCACAGCGCACTCACACTGGCATAGACGTCGTACGTAAATATACACAACATAAAGTGCCTCTTAGGCGACCTACAGTATCGCACGTTTACTGTGACAAGACAATGTCATATAATGTTAATAGGAATGCAGCATCATTGCAGGGCGCTCGCTGTGCTTTTTGTATGCCGATTCTCAATTTCGTTGATCGCTTAGCTACGTATCGGGACGGTGGAAGACTCTATTGTACATATATCGAGAAATCCAGCAAGCGATACCAGTGCATCATTCTGTGTATCTGCACAGCGCACTCACACTGGCATAGACGTCGTACGTAAATATACACAACATAAAGTGCCTCTTAGGCGACCTACAGTATCGCACGTTTACTGTGACAAGACAATGTCATATAATGTTAATAGGAATGCAGCATCATTGCAGGGCGCTCGCTGTGCTTTTTGTATGCCATTCTCAATTTGTTGATCGCTTAGCTACGTATCGGGACGGTGGAAGACTCTATTGTACATATATCGAGAAATTCCGCAAGCGATACCAGTGCATCATTCTGTGTATCTGCACAGCGCACTCACACTGGCATAGACGTCGTACGTAAATATACACAACATAAAGTGCCTCTTAGGCGACCTACAGTATCGCACGTTTACTGTGACAAGACAATGTCATATAATGTTAATAGGAATGCAGCATCATTGCAGGGCGCTCGCTGTGCTTTTTGTATGCCGATTCTCAATTTTGTTGATCGCTTAGCTACGTATCGGGACGGTGGAAGACTCTATTGTACATATATCGAGAAATCCAGCAAGCGATACCAGTGCATCATTCTGTGTATCTGCACAGCGCACTCACACTGGCATAGACGTCGTACGTAAATATACACAACATAAAGTGCCTCTTAGGCGACCTACAGTATCGCACGTTTACTGTGACAAGACAATGTCATATAATGTTAATAGGAATGCAGCATCAGTTGCAGGGCGCTCGCTGTGCTTTTTGTATCCGATTCTCAATTTCGTTGATCGCTTAGCTACGTATCGGGACGGTGGAAGACTCTATTGTACATATATCGAGAAATCCGCAAGCGATACCAGTGCATCATTCTGTGTATCTGCACAGCGCACTCACACTGGCATAGACGTCGTACGTAAATATACACAACATAAAGTGCCTCTTAGGTGACCCTACAGTATCGCACGTTTACTGTGACAAGACAATGTCATATAATGTTAATAGGAATGCAGCATCAGTTGCAGGGCGCTCGCTGTGCTTTTTGTATCCGATTCTCAATTTCGTTGATCGCTTAGCTACGTATCGGGACGGTGGAAGACTCTATTGTACATATATCGAGAAATCCAGCAAGCGATACCAGTGCATCATTCTGTGTATCTGCACAGCGCACTCACACTGGCATAGACGTCGTACGTAAATATACACAACATAAAGTGCCTCTTAGGCGACCTACAGTATCGCACGTTTACTGTGACAAGACAATGTCATATAATGTTAATAGGAATGCAGCATCAGTTGCAGGGCGCTCGCTGTGCTTTTTGTATCCGATTCTCAATTTCGTTGATCGCTTAGCTACGTATCGGGACGGTGGAAGACTCTATTGTACATATATCGAGAAATCCAGCAAGCGATACCAGTGCATCATTCTGTGTATCTGCACAGCGCACTCACACTGGCATAGACGTCGTACGTAAATATACACAACATAAAGTGCCTCTTAGGCGACCTACAGTATCGCACGTTTACTGTGACAAGACAATGTCATATAATGTTAATAGGAATGCAGCATCATTGCAGGGCGCTCGCTGTGCTTTTTGTATCCGATTCTCAATTTCGTTGATCGCTTAGCTACGTATCGGGACGGTGGAAGACTCTATTGTACATATATCGAGAAATCCAGCAAGCGATACCAGTGCATCATTCTGTGTATCTGCACAGCGCACTCACACTGGCATAGACGTCGTACGTAAATATACACAACATAAAGTGCCTCTTAGGCGACCTACAGTATCGCACGTTTACTGTGACAAGACAATGTCATATAATGTTAATAGGAATGCAGCATCATTGCAGGGCGCTCGCTGTGCTTTTTGTATCCGATTCTCAATTTGTTGATCGCTTAGCTACGTATCGGGACGGTGGAAGACTCTATTGTACATATATCGAGAAATCCAGCAAGCGATACCAGTGCATCATTCTGTGTATCTGCACAGCGCACTCACACTGGCATAGACGTCGTACGTAAATATACACAACATAAAGTGCCTCTTAGGCGACCTACAGTATCGCACGTTTACTGTGACAAGACAATGTCATATAATGTTAATAGGAATGCAGCATCATTGCAGGGCGCTCGCTGTGCTTTTTGTATCCGATTCTCAATTTCGTTGATCGCTTAGCTACGTATCGGGACGGTGGAAGACTCTATTGTACATATATCGAGAAATCCAGCAAGCGATACCAGTGCATCATTCTGTGTATCTGCACAGCGCACTCACACTGGCATAGACGTCGTACGTAAATATACACAACATAAAGTGCCTCTTAGGTGACCCTACAGTATCGCACGTTTACTGTGACAAGACAATGTCATATAATGTTAATAGGAATGCAGCATCAGTTGCAGGGCGCTCGCTGTGCTTTTTGTATCCGATTCTCAATTTCGTTGATCGCTTAGCTACGTATCGGGACGGTGGAAGACTCTATTGTACATATATCGAGAAATCCAGCAAGCGATACCAGTGCATCATTCTGTGTATCTGCACAGCGCACTCACACTGGCATAGACGTCGTACGTAAATATACACAACATAAAGTGCCTCTTAGGCGACCTACAGTATCGCACGTTTACTGTGACAAGACAATGTCATATAATGTTAACAGGAATGCAGCATCATTGCATGGCGCTCGCTGTGCTTTTTTGTATGCCATTCTCAATTTTGTTGATCGCTTAGCTATGTATCGGGACGGTGGAAGACTCTATTGTACATATATCGAGAAATCCAGCAAGCGATACCAGTGCATCATTCTGTGTATCTGCACAGCGCACTCACACTGGCATAGACGTCGTACGTAAATATACACAACATAAAGTGCCTCTTAGGCGACCTACAGTATCGCACGTTTACTGTGACAAGACAATGTCATATAATGTTAATAGGAATGCAGCATCATTGCAGGGCGCTCGCTGTGCTTTTTTGTATCCGATTCTCAATTTCGTTGATCGCTTAGCTACGTATCGGGACGGTGGAAGACTCTATTGTACATATATCGAGAAATCCAGCAAGCGATACCAGTGCATCATTCTGTGTATCTGCACAGCGCACTCACACTGGCATAGACGTCGTACGTAAATATACACAACATAAAGTGCCTCTTAGGCGACCTACAGTATCGCACGTTTACTGTGACAAGACAATGTCATATAATGTTAATAGGAATGCAGCATCATTGCAGGGCGCTCGCTGTGCTTTTTTGTATGCCATTCTCAATTTTGTTGATCGCTTAGCTACGTATCGGGACGGTGGAAGACTCTATTGTACATATATCGAGAAATCCAGCAAGCGATACCAGTGCATCATTCTGTGTATCTGCACAGCGCACTCACACTGGCATAGACGTCGTACGTAAATATACACAACATAAAGTGCCTCTTAGGCGACCTACAGTATCGCACGTTTACTGTGACAAGACAATGTCATATAATGTTAATAGGAATGCAGCATCATTGCATGGCGCTCGCTGTGCTTTTTTGTATGCCATTCTCAATTTGTTGATCGCTTAGCTATGTATCGGGACGGTGGAAGACTCTATTGTACATATATCGAGAAATCCAGCAAGCGATACCAGTGCATCATTCTGTGTATCTGCACAGCGCACTCACACTGGCATAGACGTCGTACGTAAATATACACAACATAAAGTGCCTCTTAGGCGACCTACAGTATCGCACGTTTACTGTGACAAGACAATGTCATATAATGTTAATAGGAATGCAGCATCAGTTGCAGGGCGCTCGCTGTGCTTTTTTGTATCCGATTCTCAATTTCGTTGATCGCTTAGCTACGTATCGGGACGGTGGAAGACTCTATTGTACATATATCGAGAAATCCAGCAAGCGATACCAGTGCATCATTCTGTGTATCTGCACAGCGCACTCACACTGGCATAGACGTCGTACGTAAATATACACAACATAAAGTGCCTCTTAGGTGACCTACAGTATCGCACGTTTACTGTGACAAGACAATGTCATATAATGTTAATAGGAATGCAGCATCATTGCAGGGCGCTCGCTGTGCTTTTTGTATCCGATTCTCAATTTCGTTGATCGCTTAGCTACGTATCGGGACGGTGGAAGACTCTATTGTACATATATCGAGAAATCCAGCAAGCGATACCAGTGCATCATTCTGTGTATCTGCACAGCGCAATCACACTGGCATAGACGTCGTACGTAATTATACACAACATAAAGTGCCTCTTAGGCGACCTACAGTATCGCACGTTTACTGTGACAAGACAATGTCATATAATGTTAATAGGAATGCAGCATCATTGCATGGCGCTCGCTGTGCTTTTTTGTATGCCATTCTCAATTTTGTTGATCGCTTAGCTACTGTATCGGGACGGTGGAAGACTCTATTGTACATATATCGAGAAATCCAGCAAGCGATACCAGTGCATCATTCTGTGTATCTGCACAGCGCACTCACACTGGCATAGACGTCGTACGTAAATATACACAACATAAAGTGCCTCTTAGGCGACCTACAGTATCGCAC
This sequence comes from Dermacentor silvarum, assembly GCF_013339745.2. Lineage (NCBI taxonomy): Eukaryota > Metazoa > Arthropoda > Arachnida > Ixodida > Ixodidae > Dermacentor > Dermacentor silvarum. Next base: position 148,989,009 of record NC_051158.1, on the reverse strand, counting down.
GTTTACTGTGACAAGACAATGTCATATAATGTTAATAGGAATGCAGCATCATTGCATGGCGCTCGCTGTGCTTTTTTGTATGCCATTCTCAATTTGTTGATCGCTTAGCTACGTATCGGGACGGTGGAAGACTCTATTGTACATATATCGAGAAATCCAGCAAGCGATACCAGTGCATCATTCTGTGTATCTGCACAGCGCACTCACACTGGCATAGACGTCGTACGTAAATATACACAACATAAAGTGCCTCTTAGGCTGACCTACAGTATCGCACGTTTACTGTGAAGAGACAATGTCATATAATGTTAATAGGAATGCAGCATCATTGCAGGGCGCTCGCTGTGCTTTTTTGTATCCGATTCTCAAGTTAGTTGATCGCTTAGCTATGTATCGGAATGGTGGAACATTCTATTGTACAAATATCGAGAAATTCAGCAAGCGATACCAGTGCATCATTCTGTGTATCTGCACAGCGCACTCACACTGGAATAGACGTCGTACGTAAATATACACAACATAAAGTGCCTCTTAGGCGACCTACAGTATCGCACGTTTACTGTGACAAGACAATGTCATATAATGTTAATAGGAATGCAGCATCATTGCAGGGCGCTCGCTGTGCTTTTTGTATGCCGATTCTCAATTTCGTTGATCGCTTAGCTATGTATCGGGACGGTGGAAGACTCTATTGTACATATATCGAGAAATCCAGCAAGCGATACCAGTGCATCATTCTGTGTATCTGCACAGCGCACTCACACTGGCATAGACGTCGTACGTAAATATACACAACATAAAGTGCCTCTTAGGCGACCTACAGTATCGCACGTTTACTGTGACAAGACAATGTCATATAATGTTAATAGGAATGCAGCATCAGTTGCAGGGCGCTCGCTGTGCTTTTTGTATCCGATTCTCAATTTCGTTGATCGCTTAGCTACGTATCGGGACGGTGGAAGACTCTATTGTACATATATCGAGAAATTCCGCAAGCGATACCAGTGCATCATTCTGTGTATCTGCACAGCGCACTCACACTGGCATAGACGTCGTACGTAAATATACACAACATAAAGTGCCTCTTAGGTGACCCTACAGTATCGCACGTTTACTGTGACAAGACAATGTCATATAATGTTAATAGGAATGCAGCATCATTGCAGGGCGCTCGCTGTGCTTTTTGTATCCGATTCTCAATTTCGTTGATCGCTTAGCTACGTATCGGGACGGTGGAAGACTCTATTGTACATATATCGAGAAATCCAGCAAGCGATACCAGTGCATCATTCTGTGTATCTGCACAGCGCACTCACACTGGCATAGACGTCGTACGTAAATATACACAACATAAAGTGCCTCTTAGGCGACCTACAGTATCGCACGTTTACTGTGACAAGACAATGTCATATAATGTTAATAGGAATGCAGCATCATTGCATGGCGCTCGCTGTGCTTTTTTGTATGCCATTCTCAATTTTGTTGATCGCTTAGCTATGTATCGGGACGGTGGAAGACTCTATTGTACATATATCGAGAAATCCCGCAAGCGATACCAGTGCATCATTCTGTGTATCTACACAGCGCACTCACACTGGCATAGACGTCGTACGTAAATATACACAACATAAAGTGCCTCTTAGGCGACCTACAGTATCGCACGTTTACTGTGACAAGACAATGTCATATAATGTTAACAGGAATGCAGCATCATTGCATGGCGCTCGCTGTGCTTTTTTGTATGCCATTCTCAATTTTGTTGATCGCTTAGCTATGTATCGGGACGGTGGAAGACTCTATTGTACATATATCGAGAAATCCAGCAAGCGATACCAGTGCATCATTCTGTGTATCTGCACAGCGCAATCACACTGGCATAGACGTCGTACGTAAATATACACAACATAAAGTGCCTCTTAGGCGACCTACAGTATCGCACGTTTACTGTGACAAGACAATGTCATATAATGTTAACAGGAATGCAGCATCATTGCATGGCGCTCGCTGTGCTTTTTTGTATGCCATTCTCAATTTTGTTGATCGCTTAGCTATGTATCGGGACGGTGGAAGACTCTATTGTACATATATCGAGAAATCCAGCAAGCGATACCAGTGCATCATTCTGTGTATCTGCACAGCGCACTCACACTGGCATAGACGTCGTACGTAAATATACACAACATAAAGTGCCTCTTAGGCGACCTACAGTATCGCACGTTTACTGTGACAAGACAATGTCATATAATGTTAACAGGAATTCAGCATCATTGCATGGCGCTCGCTGTTCTTTTTTTATGCCATTCTCAATTTTGTTGATCGCTTAGCTATGTATCGGGACGGTGGAAGACTCTATTGTACATATATCGAGAAATCCCGCAAGCGATACCAGTGCATCATTCTGTGTATCTGCACAGCGCACTCACACTGGCATAGACGTCGTACGTAAATATACACAACATAAAGTGCCTCTTAGGTGACCCTACAGTATCGCACGTTTACTGTGACAAGACAATGTCATATAATGTTAATAGGAATGCAGCATCATTGCAGGGCGCTCGCTGTGCTTTTTGTATCCGATTCTCAATTTCGTTGATCGCTTAGCTACGTATCGGGACGGTGGAAGACTCTATTGTACATATATCGAGCAATCGAGCAAGCGATACCAGTGCATCAGTCTGTGTATCTGCACAGCGCACTCACACTGGCATAGACGTCGTACGTAAATATACACAACATAAAGTGCCTCTTAGGCGACCTACAGTATCGCACGTTTACTGTGACAAGACAATGTCATATAATGTTAATAGGAATGCAGCATCATTGCAGGGCGCTCGCTGTGCTTTTTTGTATCCGATTCTCAATTTCGTTGATCGCTTAGCTACGTATCGGGACGGTGGAAGACTCTATTGTACATATATCGAGAAATCCGCAAGCGATACCAGTGCATCATTCTGTGTATCTGCACAGCGCACTCACACTGGCATAGACGTCGTACGTAAATATACACAACATAAAGTGCCTCTTAGGCGACCTACAGTATCGCACGTTTACTGTGACAAGACAATGTCATATAATGTTAATAGGAATGCAGCATCATTGCATGGCGCTCGCTGTGCTTTTTTGTATGCCGATTCTCAATTTGTTGATCGCTTAGCTACTGTATCGGGACGGTGGAAGACTCTATTGTACATATATCGAGAAATCCCGCAAGCGATACCAGTGCATCATTCTGTGTATCTGCACAGCGCACTCACACTGGCATAGACGTCGTACGTAAATATACACAACATAAAGTGCCTCTTAGGCGACCTACAGTATCGCACGTTTACTGTGACAAGACAATGTCATATAATGTTAATAGGAATGCAGCATCGTTGCAGGGCGCTCGCTGTGCTTTATTGTATCCGATTCTCAATTTTGTTGATCGCTTAGCTACTGTATCGGGACGGTGGAAGACTCTATTGTACATATATCGAGAAATCCAGCAAGCGATACCAGTGCATCATTCTGTGTATCTGCACAGCGCACTCACACTGGCATAGACGTCGTACGTAAATATACACAACATAAAGTGCCTCTTAGGTGACCCACAGTATCGCACGTTTACTGTGACAAGACAATGTCATATAATGTTAATAGGAATGCAGCATCATTGCAGGGCGCTCGCTGTGCTTTTTTGTATCCGATTCTCAATTTCGTTGATCGCTTAGCTACGTATCGGGACGGTGGAAGACTCTATTGTACATATATCGAGAAATCCAGCAAGCGATACCAGTGCATCATTCTGTGTATCTGCACAGCGCACTCACACTGGCATAGACGTCGTACGTAAATATACACAACATAAAGTGCCTCTTAGGCGACCTACAGTATCGCACGTTTACTGTGACAAGACAATGTCATATAATGTTAACAGGAATGCAGCATCATTGCATGGCGCTCGCTGTGCTTTTTTGTATGCCATTCTCAATTTTGTTGATCGCTTAGCTATGTATCGGGACGGTGGAAGACTCTATTGTACATATATCGAGAAATCCCGCAAGCGATACCAGTGCATCATTCTGTGTATCTGCACAGCGCACTCACACTGGCATAGACGTCGTACGTAAATATACACAACATAAAGTGCCTCTTAGGCGACCTACAGTATCGCACGTTTACTGTGACAAGACAATGTCATATAATGTTAACAGGAATGCAGCATCATTGCATGGCGCTCGCTGTGCTTTTTTGTATGCCATTCTCAATTTTGTTGATCGCTTAGCTATGTATCGGGACGGTGGAAGACTCTATTGTACATATATCGAGAAATCCAGCAAGCGATACCAGTGCATCATTCTGTGTATCTGCACAGCGCACTCACACTGGCATAGACGTCGTACGTAAATATACACAACATAAAGTGCCTCTTAGGCGACCTACAGTATCGCACGTTTACTGTGACAAGACAATGTCATATAATGTTAACAGGAATGCAGCATCATTGCATGGCGCTCGCTGTGCTTTTTTGTATGCCATTCTCAATTTGTTGATCGCTTAGCTATGTATCGGGACGGTGGAAGACTCTATTGTACATATATCGAGAAATCCAGCAAGCGATACCAGTGCATCATTCTGTGTATCTGCACAGCGCACTCACACTGGCATAGACGTCGTACGTAAATATACACAACATAAAGTGCCTCTTAGGCGACCTACAGTATCGCACGTTTACTGTGACAAGACAATGTCATATAATGTTAACAGGAATGCAGCATCATTGCATGGCGCTCGCTGTGCTTTTTGTATCCGATTCTCAATTTTGTTGATCGCTTAGCTACGTATCGGGACGGTGGAAGACTCTATTGTACATATATCGAGAAATTCCGCAAGCGATACCAGTGCATCATTCTGTGTATCTGCACAGCGCACTCACACTGGCATAGACGTCGTACGTAAATATACACAACATAAAGTGCCTCTTAGGCGACCTACAGTATCGCACGTTTACTGTGACAAGACAATGTCATATAATGTTAACAGGAATGCAGCATCATTGCAGGGCGCTCGCTGTGCTTTTTTGTATCCGATTCTCAATTTCGTTGATCGCTTAGCTACGTATCGGGACGGTGGAAGACTCTATTGTACATATATCGAGAAATCCGCAAGCGATACCAGTGCATCATTCTGTGTATCTGCACAGCGCACTCACACTGGCATAGACGTCGTACGTAAATATACACAACATAAAGTGCCTCTTAGGCGACCTACAGTATCGCACGTTTACTGTGACAAGACAATGTCATATAATGTTAATAGGAATGCAGCATCGATTGCAGGGCGCTCGCTGTGCTTTTTGTATCCGATTCTCAATTTGTTGATCGCTTAGCTATGTATCGGGACGGTGGAAGACTCTATTGTACATATATCGAGAAATCCAGCAAGCGATACCAGTGCATCATTCTGTGTATCTGCACAGCGCACTCACACTGGCATAGACGTCGTACGTAAATATACACAACATAAAGTGCCTCTTAGGCGACCTACAGTATCGCACGTTTACTGTGACAAGACAATGTCATATAATGTTAATAGGAATGCAGCATCATTGCATGGCGCTCGCTGTGCTTTTTTGTATGCCATTCTCAATTTTGTTGATCGCTTAGCTATGTATCGGGACGGTGGAAGACTCTATTGTACATATATCGAGAAATCCAGCAAGCGATACCAGTGCATCATTCTGTGTATCTGCACAGCGCACTCACACTGGCATAGACGTCGTACGTAAATATACACAACATAAAGTGCCTCTTAGGTGACCCACAGTATCGCACGTTTACTGTGACAAGACAATGTCATATAATGGTAATAAGAATGCAGCATCGTTGCACGGTGCTAGCTGTGCTTTTTTGTATCCGATTCTCAATTTCGTTGATCGCTTAGCTACGTATCGGGACGGTGGAATACTCTATTGTACATATATCGAGAAATCCAGCAAGCGATACCAGTGCATCATTCTGTGTATCTGCACAGCGCAATCACACTGGCATAGACGTCGTACTTAAATATACACAACATAAAGTGCCTCTTAGGCGACCTACAGTATCGCACGTTTACAGTGACAAGACAATGTCATATAATGTTAACAGGAATACAGCATCATTGCATAGGCGCTCGCTGTGCTTTTTTGAATGCCATTCTCAATTTTTTGATAGCTTAGCTATGTATCGGGACGGTGGAAGACTCTATTGTACATATATCGAGAAATCCAGCAAGCGATACCAGTGCATCATTCTGTGTATCTGCACAGCGCAATCACACTGGCATAGACGTCGTACGTAAATATACACAACATAAAGTGCCTCTTAGGCGACCTACAGTATCGCACGTTTACTGTGACAAGACAATGTCATATAATGTTTACAGGAATGCAGCATCATTGCATGGCGCTCGCTGTGCTTTTTTGTATGCCATTCTCAATTTTGTTGATCGCTTAGCTACGTATCGGGATGGTGGAAGACTCTATTGTACATATATCGAGAAATTCCGCAAGCGATACCAGTGCATCAATCTGTGTATCTGCACAGCGCACTCACACTGGCATAGACGTCGTACTTAAATATACACAACATAAAGTGCCTCTTAGGCGACCTACAGTATCGCACGTTTACTGTGACAAGACAATGTCATATAATGTTAACAGGAATGCAGCATCATTGCATGGCGCTCGCTGTGCTTTTTTGTATACCATTCTCAATTTTGTTGATCGCTTAGCTACGTATCGGGACGGTGGAAGACTCTATTGTACATATATCGAGAAATTCAGCAAGCGATACCAGTGCATCATTCTGTGTATCTGCACAGCGCACTCACACTGGCATAGACGTCGTACGTAAATATACACAACATAAAGTGCCTCTTAGGTGACCCACAGTATCGCACGTTTACTGTGACAAGACAATGTCATATAATGTTAATAAGAATGCAGCATCGTTGCAGGGCGCTCGCTGTGCTTTTTTGTATCCGATTCTCAATTTCGTTGATCGCTTAGCTACGTATCGGGACGGTGGAAGACTCTATTGTACATATATCGAGAAATCCAGCAAGCGATACCAGTGCATCATTCTGTGTATCTGCACAGCGCACTCACACTGGCATAGACGTCGTACGTAAATATACACAACATAAAGTGCCTCTTAGGTGACCCACAGTATCGCACGTTTACTGTGACAAGACAATGTCATATAATGTTAATAAGAATGCAGCATCGTTGCAGGGCGCTCGCTGTGCTTTTTTGTATCCGATTCTCAATTTCGTTGATCGCTTAGCTACGTATCGCGACGGTGGAATACTCTATTGTACATATATCGAGAAATCCAGCAAGCGATACCAGTGCATCATTCTGTGTATCTGCACAGCGCAATCACACTGGCATAGACGTCGTACTTAAATATACACAACATAAAGTGCCTCTTAGGCGACCTACAGTATCGCACGTTTACTGTGACAAGACAATGTCATATAATGTTAACAGGAATACAGCATCATTGCATAGCGCTCGCTGTGCTTTTTTGAATGCCATTATCAATTTTTTGATAACTTAGCTATGTATCGGGACGGTGGAAGACTCTATTGTACATATATCGAGAAATCCAGCAAGCGATACCAGTGCATCATTCTGTGTATCTGCGCAGCGCAATCACACTGGCATAGACGTCGTACGTAAATATACACAACATAAAGTGCCTCTTAGGCGACCTACAGTATCGCACGTTTACTGTGACAAGACAATGTCATATAATGTTAACAGGAATTCAGCATCATTGCATGGCGCTCGCTGTTCTTTTTTTATGCCATTCTCAATTTTGTTGATCGCTTAGCTACGTATCGGGATGGTGGAACATTCTATTGTACATATATCGAGAAATTCAGCAAGCGATACCAGTGCATCATTCTGTGTATCTGCACAGCGCACTCACACTGGCATAGACGTCGTACTTAAATATACACAACATAAAGTGCCTCTTAGGCGACCTACAGTATCCCACGTTTACTGTGAGAAGACAATGTCATATAATGTTAACAGGAATGCAGCATCATTGCATGGCGCTCGCTGTGCTTTTTTGTATCCCATTCTCAATTTTGTTGATCGCTTAGCTATGTATCGGGATGGTGGAACATTCTATTGTACATATATCGAGAAATTCAGCAAGCGATACCAGTGCATCATTCTGTGTATCTGCACAGCGCACTCACACTGGCATAGACGTCGTACGTAAATATACACAACATAAAGTGCCTCTTAGGCGACCTACAGTATCGCACGTTTACTGTGACAAGATAATGTCATATAATGTTAACAGGAATGCAGCATCATTGCATGGCGCTCGCTGTGCTTTTTTGTATGCCAATCTCAGTTTTGTTCATCGCTTAGCTACGTATCGGGACGGTGGAAGAGTCTATTGTACATGTATCGAGAAATTCCGCAAGTGATACCAGTGCATCATTCTGTGTATCTACACAGCGCACTCACACTGGCATAGACGTCATGCGTAAATATACACAACATAAAGTGCCTCTTAGGCGGCCTACAGTATCGCACGTTTACTGTGACAAGACAATGTCATATAATGTTAACAGGAATGCAGCATCATTGTATGGCGCTCGCTGTGCTTTTTTGTGTGCCATTCTCAATTTTGTTGATCGCTTAGCTATGTATCGGGACGATGGAACACTCTATTGTACATATATAAAGAAATTCAGCAAGCGATACCAGAGCATCATTCTGTGTATCTGCACAGCGCAGTCACACTGGCATAGACGTCGTACGTATATATACACAACATAAAGTGCCTCTTAGGTGACCCACAGTATCGCACGTTTACTGTGACAAGACAATGTCATATAATGTTAACAGGAATGCAGCATCATTGCATGGCGCTCGCTGTGCTTTTTTGTGTGCCATTCTCAATTTTGTTGATCGCTTAGCTATGTATCGGGACGATGGAACACTCTATTGTACATATATAAAGAAATTCAGCAAGCGATACCAGAGCATCATTCTGTGTATCTGCACAGCGCAGTCACACTGGCATAGACGTCGTACGTAAATATACACAACATAAAGTGCCTCTTAGGTGACCCACAGTATCGCACGTTTACTGTGACAAGACAATGTCATATAATGTTAATAGGAATGCAGCATCGTTGCAGGGCGCTCGCTGTGCTTTTTTGTATCCGATTCTCAATTTTGTTGCTCGCTTAGCTACGTGTCGGGACGGTGGAAGACTCTATTGTATATATATCGAGAGATTCCGCAAGCGATACCAGTGCATCATTCTGTGTATCTGCACAGCGCACTCACACTGGCATAGACGTCGTACGTAAATATAAACAACATAAAGTGCCTCTTAGGTGACCTACAGTATCGCACGTTTACTGGGACAAGACAATGTCATATAATGTTAACAGGAATACAGCATCATTGCATGGCGCTCGCTGTGCTTTTTTGAATGCCATTCTCAATTTTTTGATAGCTTAGCTATGTATCGGGACGGTGGAAGACTCTATTGTACATATATCGAGAAATCCAGCAAGCGATACCAGTGCATCATTCTGTGTATCTGCGCAGCGCAATCACACTGGCATAGACGTCGTACGTAATTATACACAACATAAAGTGCCTGTTAGGTGACCTACAGTATCGCACGTTTACTGGGACAAGACAATGTCATAAATGTTAACAGGAACGCAGCATCATTGCATGGCGCTCGCTGTGCTTTTTTGAATGCCATTCTCAATTTTTTGATAGCTTAGCTATGTATCAGGGACGGTGGAAGACTCTATTGTACATATATCGAGAAATCCAGCAAGCGATACCAGTGCATCATTCTGTGTATCTGCGCAGCGCAATCACACTGGCATAGACGTCGTACTTAAATATACACAACATAAAGTGCCTCTTAGGCGACCTACAGTATCGCACGTTTACTGTGACAAGACAATGTCATATAATGTTAACAGGAATGCAGCATCATTGCATGGCGCTCGCTGTGCTTTTTTGTATGCCATTCTCAATTTTGTTGATCGCTTAGCTATGTATCGGGACGGTGGAACATTCTATTGTACATATATAAGAAATCCAGCAAGCGATACCAGTGCATCATTCTGTGTATCTGCACAGCGCACTCACACTGGCATAGACGTCGTACGTAAATATACACAACATAAAGTGCCTCTTAGGTGACCCTACAGTATCGCACGTTTACTGTGACAAGACAATGTCATATAATGTTAATAAGAATGCAGCATCGTTGCAGGGCGCTAGCTGTGCTTTTTTATATCCTATTCTCAATTTCGTTGATCGCTTAGCTACGTATCGGGACGGTGGAAAACTCTATTGTACATATATCGAGAAATCCAGCAAGCGATACCAGTGCATCATTCTGTGTATCTGCACAGCGCAATCACACTGGCATAGACGTCGTACTTAAATATACACAACATAAAGTGCCTCTTAGGCGACCTACAGTATCGCACGTTTACTGTGACAAGACAATGTCATATAATGTTAACAGGAATGCAGCATCATTGCATAGGCGCTCGCTGTGCTTTTTTGTATGCCATTATCAATTTTTTGATAGCTTAGCTATGTATCGGGACGGTGGAAGACTCTATTGTACATATATCGAGAAATCCAGCAAGCGATACCAGTGCATCATTCTGTGTATCTACACAGCGCACTCACACTGGCATAGACGTCGTACGTAAATATACACAACTTATGTGCCTCTTAGGCGACCTACAGTATCGCACGTTTACTGTGACAAGACAATGTCTTATAATGTTAACAGGAATGCAGCATCATTGCATGGCGCTCGCTGTGCTTTTTTGTATGCCATTCTCAATTTTTTGATAGCTTAGCTATGTATCGGGACGGTGGAAGACTCTATTGTACATATATCGAGAAATTCCGCAAGCGATACCAGTGCATCAATCTGTGTATCTGCACAGCGCACTCACACTGGCATAGACGTCGTACGTAATTATACACAACATAAAGTGCCTCTTAGGCTGACCCTACAGTATCGCACGTTTACTGTGACAAGACAATGTCATATAATGTTAATAAGAATACAGCATCGTTGCAGGGCACTAGCTGTGCTTTTTTGTATCCGATTCTCAATTTCGTTGATCGCTTAGCTACGTATCGGGACGGTGGAAGACTCTATTGTACATATATCGAGAAAGCCAGCAAGCGATACCAGTGCATCATTCTGTGTATCTGCACAGCGCAATCACACTGGCATAGACGTCGTACGTAAATATACACAACATAAAGTGCCTCTTAGGCGACCTACAGTATCGCACGTTTACTGTGACAAGACAATGTCATATAATGTTAACAGGAATTCAGCATCATTGCATGGCGCTCGCTGTTCTTTTTTTATGCCATTCTCAATTTCGTTGATCGCTTAGCTACGTATCGGGACGGTGGAAGACTCTAGTGTACATATATCGAGAAATTCCGCAAGCGATACCAGTGCATCATTCTGTGTATCTGCACAGCGCACTCACACTGGCATAGACGTCGTACTTAAATATACACAACATAAAGTGCCTCTTAGGCGACCTACAGTATCGCACGTTTACTGTGACAAGACAATGTCATATAATGTTAATAGGAATGCAGCATCATTGCAGGGCGCTCGCTGTGCTTTTTTGTATCCGATTCTCAATTTCGTTGATCGCTTAGCTACGTATCGGGACGGTGGAAGACTCTATTGTACATATATCGAGAAATTCCGCAAGCGATACCAGTGCATCATTCTGTGTATCTGCACAGCGCACTCACACTGGCATAGACGTCGTACGTAAATATACACAACATAAAGTGCCTCTTAGGTGACCCACAGTATCGCACGTTTACTGTGACAAGACAATGTCATATAATGTTAATAAGAATGCAGCATCATTGCAGGGCGCTCGCTGTGCTTTTTTGTATCCGATTCTCAATTTCGTTGATCGCTTAGCTACGTATCGGGACGGTGGAAGACTCTATTGTACATATATCGAGAAATCCAGCAAGCGATACCAGTGCATCATTCTGTGTATCTGCACAGCGCAATCACACTGGCATAGACGTCGTACGTAAATATACACAACATAAAGTGCCTCTTAGGCGACCTACAGTATCGCACGTTTACTGTGACAAGACAATGTCATATAATGTTAACAGGAATGCAGCATCATTGCATGGCGCTCGCTGTGCTTTTTTGTATGCCATTCTCAATTTTGTTGATCGCTTAGCTATGTATCGGGACGGTGGAAGACTCTATTGTACATATATCGAGAAATCCAGCAAGCGATACCAGTGCATCATTCTGTGTATCTGCACAGCGCACTCACACTGGCATAGACGTCGTACGTAAATATACACAACATAAAGTGCCTCTTAGGCGACCTACAGTATCGCACGTTTACTGTGACAAGACAATGTCATATAATGTTAACAGGAATGCAGCATCATTGCATGGCGCTCGCTGTGCTTTTTTGTATGCCATTCTCAATTTTGTTGATCGCTTAGCTATGTATCGGGACGGTGGAAGACTCTATTGTACATATATCGAGAAATCCAGCAAGCGATACCAGTGCATCATTCTGTGTATCTGCACAGCGCAATCACACTGGCATAGACGTCGTACGTAAATATACACAACATAAAGTGCCTCTTAGGCGACCTACAGTATCGCACGTTTACTGTGACAAGACAATGTCATATAATGTTAACAGGAATGCAGCATCATTGCATGGCGCTCGCTGTGCTTTTTTGTATGCCATTCTCAATTTTGTTGATCGCTTAGCTATGTATCGGGACGGTGGAAGACTCTATTGTACATATATCGAGAAATCCAGCAAGCGATACCAGTGCATCATTCTGTGTATCTGCACAGCGCACTCACACTGGCATAGACGTCGTACGTAAATATACACAACATAAAGTGCCTCTTAGGCGACCTACAGTATCGCACGTTTACTGTGACAAGACAATGTCATATAATGTTAACAGGAATGCAGCATCATTGCATGGCGCTCGCTGTGCTTTTTTGTATGCCATTCTCAATTTTTTGATAGCTTAGCTATGTATCGGGACGGTGGAAGACTCTATTGTACATATATCGAGAAATCCAGCAAGCGATACCAGTGCATCATTCTGTGTATCTGCACAGCGCACTCACACTGGCATAGACGTCGTACGTAAATATACACAACATAAAGTGCCTCTTAGGTGACCTACAGTATCGCACGTTTACTGTGACAAGACAATGTCATATAATGTTAATAGGAATGCAGCATCATTGCATGGCGCACGCTGTGCTTTATTGAATCCGATTCTCAATTTCGTTGATCGCTTAGCTACGTATCGGGACGGTGGAAGACTCTATTGTACATATATCGAGAAATCCAGCAAGCGATACCAGTGCATCATTCTGTGTATCTGCACAGCGCACTCACACTGGCATAGACGTCGTACGTAAATATACACAACATAAAGTGCCTCTTAGGCGACCTACAGTATCGCACGTTTACTGTGACAAGACAATGTCATATAATGTTAATAGGAATGCAGCATCAGTTGCAGGGCGCTCGCTGTGCTTTTTTGTATCCGATTCTCAATTTCGTTGATCGCTTAGCTACGTATCGGGACGGTGGAAGACTCTATTGTACATATATCGAGAAATCCAGCAAGCGATACCAGTGCATCATTCTGTGTATCTGCACAGCGCACTCACACTGGCATAGACGTCGTACGTAAATATACACAACATAAAGTGCCTCTTAGGTGACCCTACAGTATCGCACGTTTACTGTGACAAGACAATGTCATATAATGTTAATAGGAATGCAGCATCATTGCATGGCGCTCGCTGTGCTTTTTTGTATCCGATTCTCAATTTCGTTGATCGCTTAGCTACGTATCGGGACGGTGGAAGACTCTATTGTACATATATCGAGAAATCCAGCAAGCGATACCAGTGCATCATTCTGTGTATCTGCACAGCGCAATCACACTGGCATAGACGTCGTACGTAAATATACACAACATAAAGTGCCTCTTAGGCGACCTACAGTATCGCACGTTTACTGTGACAAGACAATGTCATATAATGTTAATAGGAATGCAGCATCGTTGCAGGGCGCTCGCTGTGCTTTTTGTATCCGATTCTCAATTTTGTTGATCGCTTAGCTACTGTATCGGGACGGTGGAAGACTCTATTGTACATATATCGAGAAATCCAGCAAGCGATACCAGTGCATCATTCTGTGTATCTGCACAGCGCACTCACACTGGCATAGACGTCGTACGTAAATATACACAACATAAAGTGCCTCTTAGGCGACCTACAGTATCGCACGTTTACTGTGACAAGACAATGTCATATAATGTTAATAGGAATGCAGCATCATTGCAGGGCGCTCGCTGTGCTTTTTTGTATCCGATTCTCAATTTCGTTGATCGCTTAGCTACGTATCGGGACGGTGGAAGACTCTATTGTACATATATCGAGAAATCCAGCAAGCGATACCAGTGCATCATTCTGTGTATCTGCACAGCGCAATCACACTGGCATAGACGTCGTACTTAAATATACACAACATAAAGTGCCTCTTAGGCGACCTACAGTATCGCACGTTTACTGTGACAAGACAATGTCATATAATGTTAACAGGAATGCAGCATCATTGCATGGCGCTCGCTGTGCTTTTTTGTATGCCATTCTCAATGTTGTTGATCGCTTAGCTATGTATCGGGACGGTGGAAGACTCTATTGTACATATATCGAGAAATCCAGCAAGCGATACCAGTGCATCATTCTGTGTATCTGCACAGCGCACTCACACTGGCATAGACGTCGTACGTAATATACACAACATAAAGTGCCTCTTAGGCGACCTACAGTATCGCACGTTTACTGTGACAAGACAATGTCATATAATGTTAACAGGAATGCAGCATCATTGCATGGCGCTCGCTGTGCTTTTTTGTATGCCATTCTCAATTTTTTGATAGCTTAGCTATGTATCGGGACGGTGGAAGACTCTATTGTACATATATCGAGAAATCCAGCAAGCGATACCAGTGCATCATTCTGTGTATCTGCACAGCGCACTCACACTGGCATAGACGTCGTACGTAAATATACACAACATAAAGTGCCTCTTAGGCGACCTACAGTATCGCACGTTTACTGTGACAAGACAATGTCATATAATGTTAACAGGAATGCAGCATCATTGCATGGCGCTCGCTGTGCTTTTTTGTATGCCATTCTCAATTTGTTGATCGCTTAGCTATGTATCGGGACGGTGGAAGACTCTATTGTACATATATCGAGAAATCCAGCAAGCGATACCAGTGCATCATTCTGTGTATCTGCACAGCGCACTCACACTGGCATAGACGTCGTACGTAAATATACACAACATAAAGTGCCTCTTAGGCGACCTACAGTATCGCACGTTTACTGTGACAAGACAATGTCATATAATGTTAACAGGAATGCAGCATCATTGCATGGCGCTCGCTGTGCTTTTTGTATGCCGATTCTCAATTTCGTTGATCGCTTAGCTACGTATCGGGACGGTGGAAGACTCTATTGTACATATATCGAGAAATTCCAGCAAGCGATACCAGTGCATCATTCTGTGTATCTGCACAGCGCACTCACTCTGGCATAGATGTCGTACGTAAATATACACAACATAAATTGCCTCTTAGGCGACCTACAGTATCGCACGTTTACTGTGACAAGACAATGTCATATAATGTTTACTAGGAATGCAGCATCGTTGCAGGGCGCTCGCTGTGCTTTTTTGTATCCGATTCTCAATTTCGTTGATCGCTTAGCTACGTATCGGGACGGTGGAAGACTCTATTGTACATATATCGAGAAATTCCGCAAGCGATACCAGTGCATCATTCTGTGTATCTGCACAGCGCACTCACACTGGCATAGACGTCGTACGTAAATATACACAACATAAAGTGCCTCTTAGGCGACCTACAGTATCGCACGTTTACTGTGACAAGACAATGTCATATAATGTTAATAGGAATGCAGCATCGATTGCAGGGCGCTCGCTGTGCTTTTTGTATCCGATTCTCAATTTGTTGATCGCTTAGCTACTGTATCGGGACGGTGGAAGACTCTATTGTACATATATCGAGAAATCCAGCAAGCGATACCAGTGCATCATTCTGTGTATCTGCACAGCGCACTCACACTGGCATAGACGTCGTACGTAAATATACACAACATAAAGTGCCTCTTAGGCGACCTACAGTATCGCACGTTTACTGTGACAAGACAATGTCATATAATGTTAACAGGAATGCAGCATCATTGCATGGCGCTCGCTGTGCTTTTTTGTATGCCATTCTCAATTTTTTGATAGCTTAGCTATGTATCGGGACGGTGGAAGACTCTATTGTACATATATCGAGAAATCCAGCAAGCGATACCAGTGCATCATTCTGTGTATCTGCACAGCGCACTCACACTGGCATAGACGTCGTACGTAAATATACACAACATAAAGTGCCTCTTAGGTGACCCACAGTATCGCACGTTTACTGTGACAAGACAATGTCATATAATGTTAATAGGAATGCAGCATCGTTGCAGGGCGCTCGCTGTGCTTTTTTGTATCCGATTCTCAATTTCGTTGATCGCTTAGCTACGTATCGGGACGGTGGAAGACTCTATTGTACATATATCGAGAAATCCAGCAAGCGATACCAGTGCATCATTCTGTGTATCTGCACAGCGCAATCACACTGGCATAGACGTCGTACTTAAATATACACAACATAAAGTGCCTCTTAGGCGACCTACAGTATCGCACGTTTACTGTGACAAGACAATGTCATATAATGTTAACAGGAATGCAGCATCATTGCATGGCGCTCGCTGTGCTTTTTTGTATGCCATTCTCAATTTTGTTGATAGCTTAGCTATGTATCGGGACGGTGGAAGACTCTATTGTACATATATCGAGAAATCCAGCAAGCGATACCAGTGCATCATTCTGTGTATCTGCACAGCGCAATCACACTGGCATAGACGTCGTACGTAAATATACACAACATAAAGTGCCTCTTAGGCGACCTACAGTATCGCACGTTTACTGTGACAAGACAATGTCATATAATGTTAACAGGAATGCAGCATCATTGCATGGCGCTCGCTGTGCTTTTTTGTATGCCATTCTCAATTTTGTTGATCGCTTAGCTATGTATCGGGATGGTGGAACATTCTATTGTACATATATCGAGAAATTCAGCAAGCGATACCAGTGCATCATTCTGTGTATCTGCACAGCGCACTCACACTGGCATAGACGTCGTACTTAAATATACACAACATAAAGTGCCTCTTAGGCGACCTACAGTATCCCACGTTTACTGTGACAAGACAATGTCATATAATGTTAACAGGAATGCAGCATCATTGCATGGCGCTCGCTGTGCTTTTTTGTATACCATTCTCAATTTTGTTGATCGCTTAGCTACGTATCGGGATGGTGGAACATTCTATTGTACATATATCGAGAAATTTAGCAAGCGATACCAGTGCATCATTCTGTGTATCTGCACAGCGCACTCACACTGGCATAAACGTCGTACGTAAATATACATAACATAAAGTGCCTCTTAGGTGACCCACAGTATCGCACGTTTACTGTGACAAGACAATGTCATATAATGTTAATAAGAATGCAGCATCGTTGCAGGGCGCTCGCTGTGCTTTTTTGTATCCGATTCTCAATTTCGTTGATCGCTTAGCTACGTATCGCGACGGTGGAATACTCTATTGTACATATATAAAGAAATCCAGCAAGCGATACCAGTGCATCATTCTGTGTATCTGCACAGCGCACTCACACTGGCATAAACGTCGTACGTAAATATACATAACATAAAGTGCCTCTTAGGTGACCCACAGTATCGCACGTTTACTGTGACAAGACAATGTCATATAATGTTAATAAGAATGCAGCATCGTTGCAGGGCGCTCGCTGTGCTTTTTTGTATCCGATTCTCAATTTCGTTGATCGCTTAGCTACGTATCGCGACGGTGGAATACTCTATTGCACATATATCGAGAAATCCAGCAAGCGATACCAGTGCATCATTCTGTGTATCTGCACAGCGCAATCACACTGGCATAGACGTCGTACTTAAATATACACAACATAAAGTGCATCTTAGGCGACCTACAGTATCCCACGTTTACTGTGACAAGACAATGTCATATAATGTTAACAGGAATACAGCATCATTGCATAGCGCTCGCTGTGCTTTTTTGAATGCCATTATCAATTTTTTGATAACTTAGCTATGTATCGGGACGGTGGAAGACTCTATTGTACATATATCGAGAAATCCAGCAAGCGATACCAGTGCATCATTCTGTGTATCTGCGCAGCGCAATCACACTGGCATAGACGTCGTACGTAAATATACACAACATAAAGTGCCTCTTAGGCGACCTACAGTATCGCACGTTTACTGTGACAAGACAATGTCATATAATGTTAACAGGAATTCAGCATCATTGCATGGCGCTCGCTGTTTTTTTTTATGCCATTCTCAATTTTGTTGATCGCTTAGCTACGTATCGGGATGGTGGAACATTCTATTGTACATATATCGAGAAATTCAGCAAGCGATACCAGTGCATCATTCTGTGTATCTGCACAGCGCACTCACACTGGCATAGACGTCGTACTTAAATATACACAACATAAAGTGCCTCTTAGGCGACCTACAGTATCCCACGTTTACTGTGAGAAGACAATGTCATATAATGTTAACAGGAATGCAGCATCATTGCATGGCGCTCGCTGTGCTTTTTTGTATACCATTCTCAATTTTGTTGATCGCTTAGCTACGTATCGGGATGGTGGAACATTCTATTGTACATATATCGAGAAATTTAGCAAGCGATACCAGTGCATCATTCTGTGTATCTGCACAGCGCACTCACACTGGCATAGACGTCGTACGTAAATATACACAACATAAAGTGCCTCTTAGGCGACCTACAGTATCGCACGTTTACTGTGACAAGATAATGTCATATAATGTTAACAGGAATGCAGCATCATTGCATGGCGCTCGCTGTGCTTTTTTGTATGCCAATCTCAGTTTTGTTCATCGCTTAGCTACGTATCGGGACGGTGGAAGAGTCTATTGTACATGTATCGAGAAATTCCGCAAGTGATACCAGTGCATCATTCTGTGTATCTACACAGCGCACTCACACTGGCATAGACGTCATGCGTAAATATACACAACATAAAGTGCCTCTTAGGCGACCTACAGTATCGCACGTTTACTGTGACAAGACAATGTCATATAATGTTAACAGGAATGCAGCATCATTGTATGGCGCTCGCTGTGCTTTTTTGTGTGCCATTCTCAATTTTGTTGATCGCTTAGCTATGTATCGGGACGATGGAACACTCTATTGTACATATATAAAGAAATTCAGCAAGCGATACCAGAGCATCATTCTGTGTATCTGCACAGCGCAGTCACACTGGCATAGACGTCGTACGTATATATACACAACATAAAGTGCCTCTTAGGTGACCCACAGTATCGCACGTTTACTGTGACAAGACAATGTCATATAATGTTAACAGGAATGCAGCATCATTGCATGGCGCTCGCTGTGCTTTTTTGTGTGCCATTCTCAATTTTGTTGATCGCTTAGCTATGTATCGGGACGATGGAACACTCTATTGTACATATATAAAGAAATTCAGCAAGCGATACCAGAGCATCATTCTGTGTATCTGCACAGCGCAGTCACACTGGCATAGACGTCGTACGTAAATATACACAACATAAAGTGCCTCTTAGGTGACCCACAGTATCGCACGTTTACTGTGACAAGACAATGTCATATAATGTTAATAAGAATGCAGCATCGTTGCAGGGCGCTCGCTGTGCTTTTTTGTATCCGATTCTCAATTTCGTTGATCGCTTAGCTACGTATCGGGACGGTGGAAGACTCTATTGTACATATATCGAGAAATCCAGCAAGCGATACCAGTGCATCATTCTGTGTATCTGCACAGCGCACTCACACTGGCATAGACGTCGTACGTAAATATACACAACATAAAGTGCCTCTTAGGCGACCTACAGTATCGCACGTTTACTGTGACAAGACAATGTCATATAATGTTAACAGGAATACAGCATCATTGCATGGCGCTCGCTGTGCTTTTTTGAATGCCATTCTCAATTTTTTGATAGCTTAGCTATGTATCGGGACGGTGGAAGACTCTATTGTACATATATCGAGAAATCCAGCAAGCGATACCAGTGCATCATTCTGTGTATCTGCGCAGCGCAATCACACTGGCATAGACGTCGTACGTAATTATACACAACATAAAGTGCCTGTTAGGTGACCTACAGTATCGCACGTTTACTGGGACAAGACAATGTCATAAAATGTTAACAGGAATGCAGCATCATTGCATGGCGCTCGCTGTGCTTTTTTGAATGCCATTCTCAATTTTTTGATAGCTTAGCTATGTATCGGGACGGTGGAAGACTCTATTGTACATATATCGAGAAATCCAGCAAGCGATACCAGTGCATCATTCTGTGTATCTGCGCAGCGCAATCACACTGGCATAGACGTCGTACTTAAATATACACAACATAAAGTGCCTCTTAGGCGACCTACAGTATCGCACGTTTACTGTGACAAGACAATGTCTTTTAATGTTAACAGGAATGCAGCATCATTGCATGGCGCTCGCTGTGCTTTTTTGTGTGCCATTCTCAATTTTGTTGATCGCTTAGCTATGTATCGGCACGGTGGCACACTGTATTGTACATATATAAAGAAATCCAGCAAGCGATACCAGTGCATCATTCTGTGTATCTGCACAGCGCACTCACACTGGCATAAACGTCGTACGTAAATATACATAACATAAAGTGCCTCTTAGGTGACCCACAGTATCGCACGTTTACTGTGACAAGACAATGTCATATAATGTTAATAAGAATGCAGCATCGTTGCAGGGCGCTCGCTGTGCTTTTTTGTATCCGATTCTCAATTTCGTTGATCGCTTAGCTACGTATCGCGACGGTGGAATACTCTATTGCACATATATCGAGAAATCCAGCAAGCGATACCAGTGCATCATTCTGTGTATCTGCACAGCGCAATCACACTGGCATAGACGTCGTACTTAAATATACACAACATAAAGTGCATCTTAGGCGACCTACAGTATCCCACGTTTACTGTGACAAGACAATGTCATATAATGTTAACAGGAATACAGCATCATTGCATAGCGCTCGCTGTGCTTTTTTGAATGCCATTATCAATTTTTTGATAACTTAGCTATGTATCGGGACGGTGGAAGACTCTATTGTACATATATCGAGAAATCCAGCAAGCGATACCAGTGCATCATTCTGTGTATCTACACAGCGCACTCACACTGGCATAGACGTCGTACGTAAATATACACAACTTATGTGCCTCTTAGGCGACCTACAGTATCGCACGTTTACTGTGACAAGAGAATGTCATATAATGTTAACAGGAATTCAGCATCATTGCATGGCACTCGCTGTTCTTTTTTTTATGCCATTCTCAATTTTGTTGATCGCTTAGCTACGTATCGGGATGGTGGAACATTCTATTGTACATATATCGAGAAATTTAGCAAGCGATACCAGTGCATCATTCTGTGTATCTGCACAGCGCACTCACACTGGCATAGACGTCGTACGTAAATATACACAACATAAAGTGCCTCTTAGGCGACCTACAGTATCGCACGTTTACTGTGACAAGATAATGTCATATAATGTTAACAGGAATGCAGCATCATTGCATGGCGCTCGCTGTGCTTTTTTGTATGCCAATCTCAGTTTTGTTCATCGCTTAGCTACGTATCGGGACGGTGGAAGAGTCTATTGTACATGTATCGAGAAATTCCGCAAGTGATACCAGTGCATCATTCTGTGTATCTACACAGCGCACTCACACTGGCATAGACGTCATGCGTAAATATACACAACATAAAGTGCCTCTTAGGCGGCCTACAGTATCGCACGTTTACTGTGACAAGACAATGTCATATAATGTTAACAGGAATGCAGCATCATTGTATGGCGCTCGCTGTGCTTTTTTGTGTGCCATTCTCAATTTTGTTGATCGCTTAGCTATGTATCGGGACGATGGAACACTCTATTGTACATATATAAAGAAATTCAGCAAGCGATACCAGAGCATCATTCTGTGTATCTGCACAGCGCAGTCACACTGGCATAGACGTCGTACGTATATATACACAACATAAAGTGCCTCTTAGGTGACCCACAGTATCGCACGTTTACTGTGACAAGACAATGTCATATAATGTTAATAGGAATGCAGCATCGTTGCAGGGCGCTCGCTGTGCTTTTTTGTATCCGATTCTCAATTTTGTTGATCGCTTAGCTACGTGTCGGGACGGTGGAAGACTCTATTGTACATATATCGAGAAATTCCGCAAGCGATACCAGTGCATCATTCTGTGTATCTGCACAGCGCACTCACACTGGCATAGACGTCGTACGTAAATATAAACAACATAAAGTGCCTCTTAGGTGACCTACAGTATCGCACGTTTCCTGGGACAAGACAATTTCATATAATCTTAATAAGAATGCAGCATCGTTGCAGGGCGCTCGCTGTGCTTTTTTGTATCCGATTCTCAATTTCGTTGATCGCTTAGCTACGTATCGGGACGGTGGAACATTCTATTGTACATATATCGAGAAATTTAGCAAGCGATACCAGTGAATCATTCTGTGTATCTGCACAGCGCACTCACACTGGCATAGACGTCGTACGTAAATATACACAACATAAAGTGCCTCTTAGGCGACCTACAGTATCGCACGTTTACTGTGACAAGATAATGTCATATAATGTTAACAGGAATACAGCATCATTGCATGGCGCTCGCTGTGCTTTTTTGAATGCCATTCTCAATTTTTTGATAGCTTAGCTATGTATCGGGACGGTGGAAGACTCTATTGTACATATATCGAGAAATCCAGCAAGCGATACCAGTGCATCATTCTGTGTATCTACACAGCGCACTCACACTGGCATAGACGTCGTACGTAAATATACACAACTTATGTGCCTCTTAGGCGACCTACAGTATCGCACGTTTACTGTGACAAGAGAATGTCATATAATGTTAACAGGAATTCAGCATCATTGCATGGCGCTCGCTGTTCTTTTTTTTATGCCATTCTCAATTTTGTTGATCGCTTAGCTACGTATCGGGATGGTGGAACATTCTATTGTACATATATCGAGAAATTTAGCAAGCGATACCAGTGCATCATTCTGTGTATCTGCACAGCGCACTCACACTGGCATAGACGTCGTACGTAAATATACACAACATAAAGTGCCTCTTAGGCGACCTACAGTATCGCACGTTTACTGTGACAAGATAATGTCATATAATGTTAACAGGAATACAGCATCATTGCATGGCGCTCGCTGTGCTTTTTTGAATGCCATTCTCAATTTTTTGATAGCTTAGCTATGTATCGGGACGGTGGAAGACTCTATTGTACATATATCGAGAAATCCAGCAAGCGATACCAGTGCATCATTCTGTGTATCTGCGCAGCGCAATCACACTGGCATAGACGTCGTACGTAATTATACACAACATAAAGTGCCTGTTAGGTGCCCTACAGTATCGCACGTTTACTGGGACAAGACAATGTCATATAATGTTAACAGGAATGCAGCATCATTGCATGGCGCTCGCTGTGCTTTTTTGAATGCCATTCTCAATTTTTTGATAGCTTAGCTATGTATCGGGAGGGTGGAAGACTCTATTGTACATATATCGAGAAATTCCGCAAGCGATACCAGTGCATCAATCTGTGTATCTGCACAGCGCACTCACACTGGCATAGACGTCGTACGTAAATATACACAACATAAAGTGCCTCTTAGGTGACCCACAGTATCGCACGTTTACTGTGACAAGACAATGTCATATAATGTTAATAAGAATGCAGCATCATTGCAGGGCGCTCGTTGTGCTTTTTTGTATCCGATTCTCAATTTCGTTGATCGCTTAGCTACGTATCGGGACGGTGGAAGACTCTATTGTACATATATCGAGAAATCCAGCAAGCGATACCAGTGCATCATTCTGTGTATATGCACAGGGCAATCACACTGGCATAGACGTCGTACTTAAATATACACAACATAAAGTGCCTCTTAGGCGACCTACAGTATCGCACGTTTACTGTGACAAGACAGTGTCATATAACGTTAACAGGAATGCAGCATCATTGCATGGCGCTCGCTGTGCTTTTTTGTATGCCATTCTCAATTTTTTGATAGCTTAGCTATGTATCGGGACGGTGGAAGACTCTATTGTACATATATCGAGAAATCCAGCAAGCGATACCAGTGCATCATTCTGTGTATCTGCGCAGCGCAATCACACTGGCCTAGACGTCGTACGTAATTATACACAACATAAAGTGCCTGTTAGGTGCCCTACAGTATCGCACGTTTACTGGGACAAGACAATGTCATATAATGTTAACAGGAATGCAGCATCATTGCATGGCGCTCGCTGTTCTTTTTTTTATGCCATTCTCAATTTTGTTGATCGCTTAGCTACGTATCGGGTTGGTGGAACATTCTATTGTACATATATCGAGAAATTTAGCAAGCGATACCAGTGCATCATTCTGTGTATCTGCACAGCGCACTCACACTGGCATAGACGTCGTACGTAAATATACACAACATAAAGTGCCTCTTAGGCGACCTACAGTATCGCACGTTTACTGTGACAAGATAATGTCATATAATGTTAACAGGAATGCAGCATCATTGCATGGCGCTCGCTGTGCTTTTTTGTATGCCAATCTCAGTTTTGTTCATCGCTTAGCTACGTATCGGGACGGTGGAAGAGTCTATTGTACATGTATCGAGAAATTCCGCAAGTGATACCAGTGCATCATTCTGTGTATCTACACAGCGCACTCACACTGGCATAGACGTCATGCGTAAATATACACAACATAAAGTGCCTCTTAGGCGGCCTACAGTATCGCACGTTTACTGTGACAAGACAATGTCATATAATGTTAACAGGAATGCAGCATCATTGTATGGCGCTCGCTGTGCTTTTTTGTGTGCCATTCTCAATTTTGTTGATCGCTTAGCTATGTATCGGGACGATGGAACACTCTATTGTACATATATAAAGAAATTCAGCAAGCGATACCAGAGCATCATTCTGTGTATCTGCACAGCGCAGTCACACTGGCATAGACGTCGTACGTATATATACACAACATAAAGTGCCTCTTAGGTGACCCACAGTATCGCACGTTTACTGTGACAAGACAATGTCATATAATGTTAATAGGAATGCAGCATCGTTGCAGGGCGCTCGCTGTGCTTTTTTGTATCCGATTCTCAATTTTGTTGATCGCTTAGCTACGTGTCGGGACGGTGGAAGACTCTATTGTACATATATCGAGAAATTCCGCAAGCGATACCAGTGCATCATTCTGTGTATCTGCACAGCGCACTCACACTGGCATAGACGTCGTACGTAAATATAAACAACATAAAGTGCCTCTTAGGTGACCTACAGTATCGCACGTTTCCTGGGACAAGACAATTTCATATAATCTTAATAAGAATGCAGCATCGTTGCAGGGCGCTCGCTGTGCTTTTTTGTATCCGATTCTCAATTTCGTTGATCGCTTAGCTACGTATCGGGACGGTGGAACATTCTATTGTACATATATCGAGAAATTTAGCAAGCGATACCAGTGCATCATTCTGTGTATCTGCACAGCGCACTCACACTGGCATAGACGTCGTACGTAAATATACACAACATAAAGTGCCTCTTAGGCGACCTACAGTATCGCACGTTTACTGTGACAAGATAATGTCATATAATGTTAACAGGAATACAGCATCCCCGCAGGGGCGTCTGCGTGAGCAGGCGTTTGGTGAGTTGCGACACCACGTACCCGAGCACATGGGGGTTGGACCCTCCCGCGTGTAGCCGTGCGCGGCTTAGCCGTGTCTGGGGAAAAGGGGATCCTGGGGGTTGAGCCGATGCCGGGTGTTCGGACCTTTAAGGCCCCCCGGCTGAGGCAACACACCTCTTTGGCCTCTGCTTCACATAGACGGCACCCCCGGACTGACCCACCCGGGGGAAATCGGTGGTCGCCTTTTCCTGTCCCCCTCTCCGATCTTTTTCTTCTCTATTTTTCTGTCCTCCCTGTCCTGTCACCTCTTCTCTTCTGTTACTTCCACATTTTTCATAGGCGGCTTGGGTTAACCTTGTGTAGGTGCCCTCTCTTGGGTTTTTATATAAGGTTATAGCAGCAATGTACGGCTGGCGCCTGCAGCCTTACACGTGAAGTGCTGTAGCGTCCCCTTGTTGGACTCCGTGGTGGGTGGCTGCCATTGCTGCCGAACAACACAAAATTGTTATGGGAACGCCCGCTTTTCCTCGACTTCTTGATCGTCTCCCTCAGAAGAGGGGACGCACCGATGAGTTTCTCAATTTGTTCACCCGGCCTAAAGACATCTTCCCCCGATATCAAGTAGTACATAGTGAGAGAACGGAAAGACTAGCAAGAACCATATCCCCATTTGTAGTTGCGAAAACCTTGACGAACACGCTAGGCCCTGGCTATAAAGTCACCAAAATGCCAAGTGGGGACCTTCTGCTTGAGCTACGTGACAAAGAACAATACAATAGACTCAGCAAACTTGTTACTTTTGGTGATGTCCCAGTTACCGTTTCACCGCATCGGTCCATGAACACAGTACGGGGAGTAGTATCAGAAGCAGACCTCATTGACTTATCTGAAACTGAACTGTTGGAAGGATGGAAGGAGCAAAACGTCACGAATGTGCAGCGCATTGTTATGAGACGGGACAACAAAGAAATCCCCACGAAACATCTGATACTTACATTTGAATTGAGCGAATTGCCACAAACCATTGAAACAGGCTACACAAAGATAGCCATCAGATCATACATACCAAATCCTAGACGATGCTACCAATGCCAAAGATTCGGCCATGGCTCGCAGAGCTGCCGTGGCAGATTGACATGTGCGAAATGTGGAACCCAAGGTCATGCCTCAGACAACTGTGAAGCGACACCTCACTGTGTAAACTGTGATGGTGAGCATCCAGCTTACTCCCGGTCTTGTCCGAACTGGAAAAAAGAAAAAGAAATTATCACTCTCAAAGTCCGTGAAAACATATCGTTTAAGGAAGCACGCAAAAGGTGCTCACCATTCCACACGACCACTTACGCTGATGCGGCGCGTCAAGGGGCAGCGTCGCAGCGGCTATTGCCACCTGCCCAGCCCGCGCGCAGCGAGCTGTCGCTTGTGGCTCCTGCCCCTAGGGTGGAAGTAGCGAAGTCTACTCCACCCAACCAGCAAACAGGCCCGGTTACCCTAGGGTTGCCGGCACCACAACAGCCCTCGGTAGCAGCCTGCGCTACGCGTAACGAACCTGCAGGCCCGCCAGCAGCTCCCACGGTGGGTGCAGTCAAGGCTGCCTCACCCTCACGGGCCCCTGCTGGCGCTGGCAACAACAGCCGGCGCAGCTCAGGCCCAAAGGCAACCCCATCGACCTCCGGGCTGGTGGGCGCAAATGTCTCGTCCTTCGCGGCGAGACTCTCTCGCGAAACTTCTCGCTCGCAAGAGCGCGTGTCCGGCGCCTCTCAAGAGGCAATGGACACTACACCAATCCCGACGGCGCACCAAGCGCCTAAGGAGCGGCGAGGCTCCCTCGACCGCTTCAGAAAGGACAAATCCCGCGTTACAGGGCCTGGAAATGGCTCTGTAATCTAAGCCAATACTTCCGTTTTTAGTACACACAGCACCAATTTAATTTCATTATGGATACACAAATTATACAATGGAACGTCAGAGGCCTTCTTAGGAACCTCGACGATATCCAAGAACTTCTTTACCAACACAATCCAAAAGTGCTGTGTGTACAGGAAACGCACTTAAAATCAACACATACAAACTTTCTCCGACACTATGTTACGTTTCGTAAAGACCGTGACGATGCTATCGCATCATCAGGCGGTGTTGCCATTATAATTCACAAAAGCATAGCATGTCAACATTTGCAGCTACAAACACCCCTCGAAGCAGTGGCAGTTCGACTTGTTCTTCTGAACAAACTCATCACCATTTGCTCGCTTTACATTCCCCCACATTACCACATACACAAACATGAATTTCAGTCCCTTATAGACGAATTGCCAGAACCTTATCTTGTTCTTGGCGATTTCAATGCGCACAGCAGTCTGTGGGGCGACTCTCGTATCGATGCGCGAGGTCGTCTTGTTGAAGAATTTCTTTTCTCGTCTGGTGCGTGCCTCCTGAATAAAAAGGAACCTACATTTTACTGTATTGCAAACAGAACATTTTCTTCTATTGATCTGAGCATAGCTTCCGCGTCTCTATTTTCTGAACTTAAATGGGAAGTCATCAAAAATCCTTACGGGAGCGATCATTTCCCAATACTACTTAGAACAACCAAAGAAAATGAGTCTTCACCACAAGCCCCTCGATGGAATGTTGGTACAGCCGATTGGGAGAAATTTCGAACTCTTACTAGTAGCATCTCCTGGGCTGACATCTCTTCGTTAGGAATTGAGGCTGCTGTTGAGTATTTCACTACCTTCATAATTGATGCCGCCTCTAAATGCATATCCGAAATAAGTGGTGTGGCATGCAAACGCCGTGTCCCATGGTGGAACGACGAATGTAGGAACGCTCGTAAGAAACAGAACAAAGCGTGGGGGTTGTTACGTGATTCTCCTACTGCGGAGAATCTTATAAATTTTAAGAAGGTAAAGTCCGAAGGCAGGAGAACGCGCCGACACGCCAGAAGAGAGAGCTGGCAGAAGTTTTTATCAGGTATAAACTCGTATACAGATGAATCCAAAGTCTGGAACAGGGTAAATAAGGTAAGAGGACGACAAACATATTCACTCCCTTTGGTAAGCACACAGGGCGACAGCTTGGAAGACCAAGCGAACCTCCTGGGCGCACATTTTCAGCTAGTGTCCAGCTCATCGCACTATTCCGAAACGTTTAAACGATACAAGGCCAGAATAGAAGGACAGAAGCTGGAACGAAAATGCAAAAAACACGAGCCATATAACGAGCCATTCAGATTAGCTGAGCTACAGGCATCACTAAACTGCTGCAATAATTCTGCTCCAGGAGCTGACCGTGTAATATATGAAATGCTGAAGCACCTTCCCCATGAAACACAGAAAACCCTCCTTTCCCTCTACAACACTGTATGGTCTTCCGGTGAGATCCCGTCTGCCTGGAAAGAGGCCATAGTGATCCCTATCCTGAAACAGGGCAAGGATCCATCGTCTGTTTCGAGTTACCGGCCTATAGCACTAACTAGCTGTCTCTGCAAAGTCTTCGAAAAAATGATAAACCGTCGCCTACTACATTTCCTAGAATCAAACAAACTACTTGACCCATACCAGTGCGGTTTTCGCGAGGGTCGATCCACCACTGACCATTTGATACGTATTGAGGCGCAGATACGCGAAGCTTTTGTTCACAAACAGTTCTTTCTGTCTGTATTCCTAGACATGGAAAAGGCCTACGACACCACATGGCGGTTTGGGATACTGAGAGACCTCTCCCACTTTGGTATACGTGGTAATATGCTAAATGTGATTGAAAGTTATCTGCTGAATCGCACATTCCGTGTTCGAGTTGGCAATGCTTTATCGCGACCTTTTGTGCAGGAAACCGGAGTGCCGCAGGGTGGGGTGCTCAGTTGCACTCTCTTTATTATAAAAATGAATTCCTTGCGTCTATGCATCCCACGCAACATGTTTTATTCAACGTACGTCGATGATGTACAGATTGGATTTAAATCGTGCAACCTTGCCATCTGTGAGCGGCAGGTTCAGCTTGGTCTGAACAAGGTGGCTAAATGGGCAGACGAGAATGGGTTCTGCCTAAATCCACAAAAGAGCACCTGCGTCCTTTTTTCTCGAAAGAGAGGACTGTACCCCGACCCCGACATTCACCTGCAAGGACAGAGTCTACCTGTAAAAACGGAACATAAATTCTTAGGCATAATTCTTGACACAAAGCTGACATTCATACCACACCTAAAATATCTAAAAAACAAGTGCATGAAAACAATGAATATTTTAAAAGTGTTGTCACACACTACATGGGGTAGCGACAAAAAATGTCTCTTAAACTTGTATAAAAGCCTCATACGAACACGCCTAGACTACGGGGCCATAATTTATCAGTCAGCCACCCCAACCGCGTTGAAGATGCTGGACCCCATCCACCATCTAGGTATTCGCTTGTCTACAGGTGCCTTTAGGACAAGCCCTGTAGAAAGCCTTTACGTGGAATCCAATGAGTGGTCCCTCCACTTGCAGAGGACCTACACAGCTTTCATATATTTCCTTAGAGTGAACGCAAACAGTGAACATCCCTCATATTCCACCGTAAATGATTTGTCCAGCTCCCACCTCTTTCATAACCGCCCTGCAGTAAGAGAGCCCTTCCCGTTGCGTGTGAGAAGTCTGGCTGAGGAAATGGATGTCCCACTTTTTGAACATCGTCTAATGACACCCACTATACAGGTCGCACCGTGGCAGTGGCAGATTGTAGAGTGTGATTTGTCCTTTTTACATGTTACGAAGCACGCCCCCGTTGCACACATTCGAATGCACTTCCTTGAACTGCAGCATAAATACTCCTGTCCGGAATTTTACACCGATGCATCAAAGTCTCATGCTGGCGTCTCTTATGCAGCGGTTGGCCCATCATTTTCAGATGCCGACGCCCTGCACCCACAAACGAGCATTTTTACAGCAGAGGCTTATGCAATACTGTCGGCTCTTAAACATATCAAGGACTCGAAAATACCCAAAGCAATCATCTACACAGACTCGCTGAGCGTAGTAAAAGCTTTAAAATCTCTTAAAAGGCACAAAAATCCCGTAATAGTATCGCTTTATTCATTCATATGTAGTATTTATGCGTCTGGGCAGCATGTTGTGGTGTGCTGGGTGCCAGGACACCGAGACATCGAGGGAAATGTACTGGCAGACCAGCTTGCCACATCCATCGACGCAAAAGCTGGAAACACATCCATGCCCGTCCCTGTTCCCGATATGAAGCCATATCTACGTAAGAGACTTCGAGCCCACTGGCAACGTTTGTGGGACGCCCAGAGTCTAAACAAACTTCATTTAATTAAGCCTCGCTTAGGGAACTGGCCATCCACCACGAAATCTAGAAGAAATGATGTCCTATTCTGTAGGCTCAGAATAGGACACACTTACGGCACGCACAATTACTTGTTGTCTGGAGGCGAACCCCCGACCTGTACTAGATGTGGGGAGGTACTTACTGTACTTCACATCCTAGTGCAGTGTCCTCTAATAGAACCTGAAAGAAAGAAACACTTTGTTCAAGCCTATAGAGAGAACATACCCCTTCACCCAGCGATGTTTTTAGCTAATGACCCGGTATTTCAGCACGACTCAGTTTTAGCCTTTTTAAACGACATCGACATTTTGCAAGTTCTTCGCCCGAGAGATTCGTAGCAGGGTCCTCTTTCAGAGGACGCTGCTGCGACAGCATTTTGAAATGCACTCTCCTCCAGGCTCTTGCTTCTAAGGGTCTCTGTGAGGCAGTAGTGCCTTGTATCGCTCACAGCTTTTTTATACCATATTCATTGCGCCCTATCACATCATTGTCATGATCTTATTAATTTTGTATTTTACGCACCTTTAGTGCGCAGAATTTTAGGCCCCTTTACAGCCACCCTACACCTACCCACTGTCATTGATCATACCATTGCTCACTCAGTACACCACGTCTTGGCGCTCTTTGACCATAGCTGGCCCTTGCGCCAGAAAACAACATATATCATCATCAGGAATACAGCATCATTGCATGGCGCTCGCTGTGCTTTTTTGAATGCCATTCTCAATTTTTTGATAGCTTAGCTATGTATCGGGACGGTGGAAGACTCTATTGTACATATATCGAGAAATCCAGCAAGCGATACCAGTGCATCATTCTGTGTATCTACACAGCGCACTCACACTGGCATAGACGTCGTACGTAAATATACACAACTTATGTGCCTCTTAGGCGACCTACAGTATCGCACGTTTACTGTGACAAGAGAATGTCATATAATGTTAACAGGAATTCAGCATCATTGCATGGCGCTCGCTGTTCTTTTTTTTTATGCCATTCTCAATTTTGTTGATCGCTTAGCTACGTATCGGGATGGTGGAACATTCTATTGTACATATATCGAGAAATTTAGCAAGCGATACCAGTGCATCATTCTGTGTATCTGCACAGCGCACTCACACTGGCATAGACGTCGTACGTAAATATACACAACATAAAGTGCCTCTTAGGCGACCTACAGTATCGCACGTTTACTGTGACAAGATAATGTCATATAATGTTAACAGGAATACAGCATCATTGCATGGCGCTCGCTGTGCTTTTTTGAATGCCATTCTCAATTTTTTGATAGCTTAGCTATGTATCGGGACGGTGGAAGACTCTATTGTACATATATCGAGAAATCCAGCAAGCGATACCAGTGCATCATTCTGTGTATCTGCGCAGCGCAATCACACTGGCATAGACGTCGTACGTAATTATACACAACATAAAGTGCCTGTTAGGTGCCCTACAGTATCGCACGTTTACTGGGACAAGACAATGTCATATAATGTTAACAGGAATGCAGCATCATTGCATGGCGCTCGCTGTGCTTTTTTGAATGCCATTCTCAATTTTTTGATAGCTTAGCTATGTATCGGGAGGGTGGAAGACTCTATTGTACATATATCGAGAAATTCCGCAAGCGATACCATTGCATCATTCTGTGTATCTGCATAGCGCACTCCCACTGGCATAGACGTCGTACGTAAATATACACAACATAAAGTGCCTCTTAGGTGACCTACAGTATCGCACGTTTACTGGGACAAGACAATGTCATATAATGTTAACAGGAATGCAGCATCATTGCATGGCGCTCGCTGTGCTTTTTTGAATGCCATTCTCAATTTTTTGATAGCTTAGCTATGTATCGGGACGGTGGAAGACTCTATTGTACATATATCGAGAAATCCAGCAAGCGATACCAGTGCATCATTCTGTGTATCTGCGCAGCGCAATCACACTGGCATAGACGTCGTACTAAAATATACACAACATAAAGTGCCTCTTAGGCGACCTACAGTATCGCACGTTTACTGTGACAAGACAATGCCATATAATGTTAACAGGAATGCAGCATCATTGCATGGCGCTCGATGTGCTTTTTTGTGTGCCATTCTCAATTTTGTTGATCGCTTAGCTATGTATCGGGACGGTGGAACACTCTATTGTACATATATAAAGAAATCCAGCAAGCGATACCAGTGCATCATTCTGTGTATCTACACAGCGCACTCACACTGGCATAGACGTCGTACGTAAATATTCACAACCTAAAGTGCCTCTTAGGCGACCTACAGTATCGCACGTTTACTGTGACAAGATAATGTCATATAATGTTAACAGGAATGCAGCATCGTTGCAGGGCGCTCGCTGTGCTTTTTTGTATCCGTTTCTCAATTGCGTTGATCGCTTAGCTACGTGTCGGGACGGTGGAAGACTCTATTGTACATATATCGAGAAATTCCGCAAGCGATACCATTGCATCATTCTGTGTATCTGCATAGCGCACTCCCACTGGCATAGACGTCGTACGTAAATATACACAACATAAAGTGCCTCTTAGGTGACCCACAGTATCGCACGTTTACTGTGACAAGACAATGTCATATAATGTTAATAGGAATGCAGCATCGATGCAGGGCGATCGCTGTGCATATTGCATCCGATTCTCAATTTTTTGATAGATTAACTATGTATCGGGACGGTGGAAGCCTCTATTGTACATATATCGAGAAATCCAGCAAGCGATACCAGTGCATCATTCTGTGTATCTACACAGCGCACTCACACTGGCATAGACGTCGTACGTAAATATACACAACATAAAGTGCCTCTTAGGTGACCCACAGTATCGCACATTTACTGTGACAAGACAATGTCATATAATGTTAATAGGAATGCAGCATCGTTGCAGGGCGCTCGCTGTGCTTTATTGAATCCGATTCTCAATTTCGTTGATCGCTTAGCTACGTATCGGGACGGTGGAAGACTCTATTGTACATATATCGAGAAATTCCGCAAGCGATACCAGTGCATCAATCTGTGTATCTGCACAGCGCACTCACACTGGCATAGACGTCGTACGTAAATATACACAACATAAAGTGCCTCTTAGGTGACCCACAGTATCGCACGTTTACTGTGACAAGACAATGTCATATAATGTTAATAAGAATGCAGCATCATTGCAGGGCGCTCGTTGTGCTTTTTTGTATCCGATTCTCAATTTCGTTGATCGCTTAGCTACGTATCGGGACGGTGGAAGACTCTATTGTACATATATCGAGAAATCCAGCAAGCGATACCAGTGCATCATTCTGTGTATATGCACAGCGCAATCACACTGGCATAGACGTCGTACTTAAATATACACAACATAAAGTGCCTCTTAGGCGACCTACAGTATCGCACGTTTACTGTGACAAGACAGTGTCATATAACGTTAACAGGAATGCAGCATCATTGCATGGCGCTCGCTGTGCTTTTTTGTATGCCATTCTCAAATTTGTTGATCGCTTAGCTATGTATCGGGACGGTGGAAGTCTCTATTGTACATATATCGAGAAATCCCGCAAGCGATACCAGTGCATCATTCTGTGTATCTACACAGCGCACTCACACTGGCATAGACGTCGTGCGTAATTATACACAACATAAAGTGCCTCTTAGGCGACCTACAGTATCGCACGTTTACTGGGACAAGACAATGTCATATAATGTTAACAGGAATGCAGCATCATTGCATGGCGCTCGCTGTGCTTTTTTGAATGCCATTCTCAATTTTGTTGATCGCTTAGCTATGTATCGGGACGGTGGAACACTCTATTGTACATATATGAAGAAATCCAGCAACCGATACCAGTGCATCATTCTGTGTATCTACACAGCGCACTCACACTGGCATAGACGTCGTACGTAAATATTCACAACCTAAAGTGCCTCTTAGGCGACCTACAGTATCGCACGTTTACTGTGACAAGACAATGTCATATAATGTTAACAGGAATTCAGCATCATTGCATGGCGCTCGCTGTGCTTTTGTATC
The DNA here is from genome assembly GCF_013339745.2 of Dermacentor silvarum. NCBI lineage: Eukaryota > Metazoa > Arthropoda > Arachnida > Ixodida > Ixodidae > Dermacentor > Dermacentor silvarum. Next base: position 148,953,571 of record NC_051158.1, on the reverse strand, counting down.
CGATTCTCTATTTCGTTGATCGCTTAGCTACGTATCGGGATGGTGGAACATTCTATTGTACATATATCGAGAAATTTAGCAAGCGATACCAGTGCATCATTCTGTGTATCTGCACAGCGCACTCACACTGGCATAGACGTCGTACGTAAATATACACAACATAAAGTGCCTCTTAGGCGACCTACAGTATCGCACGTTTACTGTGACAAGATAATGTCATATAATGTTAACAGGAATGCAGCATCATTGCATGGCGCTCGCTGTGCTTTTTTGTATGCCATTCTCAGTTTTGTTCATCGCTTAGCTACGTATCGGGACGGTGGAAGACTCTATTGTACATGTATCGAGAAATTCCGCAAGCGATACCAGTGCATCATTCTGTGTATCTACACAGCGCACTCACACTGGCATAGACGTCATGCGTAAATATACACAACATAAAGTGCCTCTTAGGCGGCCTACAGTATCGCACGTTTACTGTGACAAGACAATGTCATATAATGTTAACAGGAATGCAGCATCATTGCATGGCGCTCGCTGTGCTTTTTTGTGTGCCATTCTCAATTTTGTTGATCGCTTAGCTATGTATCGGGACGATGGAACACTCTATTGTACATATATAAAGAAATTCAGCAAGCGATACCAGAGCATCATTCTGTGTATCTGCACAGCGCAGTCACACTGGCATAGACGTCGTACGTAAATATACACAACATAAAGTGCCTCTTAGGTGACCCGCAGTATCGCACGTTTACTGTGACAAGACAATGTCATATAATGTTAATAGGAATGCAGCATCGTTGCAGGGCGCTCGCTGTGCTTTTTTTGCATCCGATTCTCAATTTTGTTGATCGCTTAGCTACGTGTCGGGACGGTGGAAGACTCTATTGTACATATATCGAGAGATTCCGCAAGCGATACCAGTGCATCATTCTGTGTATCTGCACAGCGCACTCACACTGGCATAGACGTCGTACGTAAATATAAACAACATAAAGTGCCTCTTAGGTGACCTACAGTATCGCACGTTTACTGGGACAAGACAATGTCATATAATGTTAACAGGAATACAGCATCATTGCATGGCGCTCGCTGTGCTTTTTTGAATGCCATTCTCAATTTTTTGATAGCTTAGCTATGTATCGGGACGGTGGAAGACTCTATTGTACATATATCGAGAAATCCAGCAAGCGATACCAGTGCATCATTCTGTGTATCTGCGCAGCGCAATCACACTGGCATAGACGTCGTACGTAATTATACACAACATAAAGTGCCTGTTAGGTGACCTACAGTATCGCACGTTTACTGGGACAAGACAATGTCATATAATGTTAACAGGAATGCAGCATCATTGCATGGCGCTCGCTGTGCTTTTTTGAATGCCATTCTCAATTTTTTGATAGCTTAGCTATGTATCGGGACGGTGGAAGACTCTATTGTACATATATCGAGAAATCCAGCAAGCGATACCAGTGCATCATTCTGTGTATCTGCGCAGCGCAATCACACTGGCATAGACGTCGTACTTAAATATACACAACATAAAGTGCCTCTTAGGCGACCTACAGTGTCGCACGTTTACTGTGACAAGACAATGTCTTATAATGTTAACAGGAATGCAGCATCATTGCATGGCGCTCGCTGTGCTTTTTTGTGTGCCATTCTCAATTTTGTTGATCGCTTAGCTATGTATCGGGACGGTGGAAGACTCTATTGTACATATATCGAGAAATACAGCAAGCGATACCAGTGCATCATTCTGTGTATCTGCACAGCGCACTCACACTGGCATAGACGTCGTACGTAAATATACACAACATAAAGTGCCTCTTAGGCGACCTACAGTATCGCACGTTTACTGTGACAAGACAATGTCATATAATGTTAACAGGAATGCAGCATCATTGCATGGCGCTCGCTGTGCTTTTTTGTATGCCATTCTCAGTTTTGTTCATCGCTTAGCTACGTATCGGGACGATGGAAGACTCTATTGTACATGTATCGAGAAATTCCGCAAGCGATACCAGTGCATCATTCTGTGTATCTACACAGCGCACTCACACTGGCATAGACGTCATGCGTAAATATACACAACATAAAGTGCCTCTTAGGCGACCTACAGTATCGCACGTTTACTGTGACAAGACAATGTCTTATAATGTTAACAGGAATGCAGCATCATTGCATGGCGCTCGCTGTGCTTTTTTGTGTGCCATTCTCAATTTTGTTGATCGCTTAGCTATGTATCGGCACGGTGGCACACTGTATTGTACATATATAAAGAAATCCAGCAAGCGATACCAGTGCATCATTCTGTGTATCTGCACAGCGCACTCACACTGGCATAAACGTCGTACGTAAATATACATAACATAAAGTGCCTCTTAGGTGACCCACAGTATCGCACGTTTACTGTTACAAGACAATGTCATATAATGTTAATAAGAATGCAGCATCGTTGCAGGGCGCTCGCTGTGCTTTTTTGTATCCGATTCTCAATTTCGTTGATCGCTTAGCTATGTATCGGGACGATGGAACACTCTATTGTACATATATAAAGAAATTCAGCAAGCGATACCAGAGCATCATTCTGTGTATCTGCACAGCGCAGTCACACTGGCATAGACGTCGTACGTTACACAAAATAAGTGCCTCTTAGGTGACCCACAGTATCGCACGTTTACTGTGACAAGACAATGTCATATAATGTTAATAGGAATGCAGCATCGTTGCAGGGCGCTCGCTGTGCTTTTTTGTATCCGATTCTCAATTTTGTTGATCGCTAAGCTACGTGTCGGGACGGTGGAAGACTCTATTGTACATATATCGAGAAATTCCGCAAGCGATACCAGTGCATCATTCTGTGTATCTGCACAGCGCACTCACACTGGCATAGACGTCGTACGTAAATATAAACAACATAAAGTGCCTCTTAGGTGACCTACAGTATCGCACGTTTACTGGGACAAGACAATGTCATATAATGTTAACAGGAATACAGCATCATTGCATGGCGCTCGCTGTGCTTTTTTGAATGCCATTCTCAATTTTTTGATAGCTTAGCTATGTATCGGGACGGTGGAAGACTCTATTGTACATATATCGAGAAATCCAGCAAGCGATACCAGTGCATCATTCTGTGTATCTGCGCAGCGCAATCACACTGGCATAGACGTCGTACGCAATTATACACAACATAAAGTGCCTGTTAGGTGACCTACAGTATCGCACGTTTACTGGGACAAGACAATGTCATATAATGTTAACAGGAATGCAGCATCATTGCATGGTGCTCGCTGTGCTTTTTTGAATGCCATTCTCAATTTTTTGATAGCTTAGCTATGTATCGGGACGGTGGAAGGCTCTATTGTACATATATCGAGAAATCCAGCAAGCGATACCAGTGCATCATTCTGTGTATCTGCGCAGCGCAATCACACTGGCATAGACGTCGTACTTAAATATACACAACATAAAGTGCCTCTTAGGCGACCTACAGTATCGCACGTTTACTGTGACAAGACAATGTCTTATAATGTTAACAGGAATGCAGCATCATTGCATGGCGCTCGCTGTGCTTTTTTGTGTGCCATTCTCAATTTTGTTGATCGCTTAGCTATGTATCGGCACGGTGGCACACTGTATTGTACATATATAAAGAAATCCAGCAAGCGATACCAGTGCATCATTCTGTGTATCTGCACAGCGCACTCACACTGGCATAAACGTCGTACGTAAATATACATAACATAAAGTGCCTCTTAGGTGACCCACAGTATCGCACGTTTACTGTTACAAGACAATGTCATATAATGTTAATAAGAATGCAGCATCGTTGCAGGGCGCTCGCTGTGCTTTTTTGTATCCGATTCTCAATTTCGTTGATCGCTTAGCTACGTATCGCGACGGTGGAATACTCTATTGCACATATATCGAGAAATCCAGCAAGCGATACCAGTGCATCATTCTGTGTATCTGCACAGCGCAATCACACTGGCATAGACGTCGTACTTAAATATACACAACATAAAGTGCATCTTAGGCGACCTACAGTATCCCACGTTTACTGTGACAATACAATGTCATATAATGTTAACAGGAATGCAGCATCATTGCATGGCGCTCGCTGTGCTTTTTTGTATACCATCCTCAATTTTTTGATAGCTTAGCTATGTATCGGGACGGTGGAAGACTCTATTGTACATTAATCGAGAAATCCAGCAAGCGATACCAGTGCATCATTCTGTGTATCTACACAGCGCACTCACACTGGCATAGACGTCGTACGTAAATATACACAACATAAAGTGCCTCTTAGTCTTAGGCGACCTACAGTATCGCACGTTTACTGTGACAAGACAATGTCATATAATGTTAACAGGAATTCAGCATCATTGCATGGCGCTCGCTGTTCTTTTTTTTATGCCATTCTCAATTTTGTTGATCGCTTAGCTACGTATCGGGATGGTGGAACATTCTATTGTACATATATCGAGAAATTCAGCAAGCGATACCAGTGCATCATTCTGTGTATCTGCACAGCGCACTCACACTGGCATAGACGTCGTACGTAAATAAACACAACATAAAGTGCCTCTTAGGCGACCTACAGTATCACACGTTTACTGTGACAAGACAATGTCATATAATGTTAACAGGAATGCAGCATCATTGCATGGCGCTCGCTGTGCTTTTTTGTATGCCATTCTCAATTTTGTTCATCGCTTAGCTACGTATCGGGACGGTGGAAGACTCTATTGTACATGTATCGAGAAATTCCGCAAGCAATACCATGCATCATTCTGTGTATCTACACAGCGCACTCACACTGGCATAGACGTCATGCGTAAATATACACAACATAAAGTGCCTCTTAGGCGGCCTACAGTATCGCACGTTTACTGTGACAAGACAATGTCATATAATGTTAATAGGAATCCAGCATCATTGCAGGGCGCTCGCTGTGCTTTTTGGTATGCCATTCGCAATTTTGTTGATCGCTTAGCTATGTATCGGGACGGTGTACGGTGTGTGCCAGTGTCCATTGTGTGGGTAGTTTTCCAACCAATGTCCAGATTTCTAGGTTGAAGTGCTCCGTGATGTTTGTAATGTGTCAATGCTAAGGTTCCGTATCATTGCGAGGATCGTCGAAGTGGTTTTGCAACCTCTACAGCATTTGGACTTCTCAGCCCCATTGCCGTCACACCTTCATCGGCTGAGGAAACGCACTGCTCTCGCGAACATGTCTTTAAGCGCGTGCGCCTGATTACGGTGTTGCAACTCCCATGAATGTTGCAGATAAATATCAGTGTGTGTGTGCACTGTACACATTTCGCTGAGTGTATATACTTTGTTACTGGTGAAACAAACCAACGGTACACAGTGGAAACACTGGCGTGCCGCCCAACGTGGTAAAGTTCGCAGGTCGTCTGGGCATCGCAGGCAGCAATAAATTTGTTGCATTCGTACCTAACGTCGGGAACTCTACACACTTATGCATGGCTTGCACACCGGCACACTGATGTCGGCCAGCATGACGAATCTGGAATCAGCACGCACTTACTGGACGATGAAGGTAAAGAATTGTGTATAATTGGTCCACGTTTATTCCTCCCAATTGTGACTGAAGAGTAGCGTTGGCTTGGCTGCTGCATGGGTTTGGTTGCTGAAGAGGCTGGAAGCACGAGGCTGTAATGTCAAAACGCCATAATGTGTACACGTAAGCAGTTCCACGTTTATAGAAGAGGAATTAGCGCGTTTTAAAGTTTCAGGCATATTACTGGGAGGCGTTTACACATCGTAGAATGTGGGCTGCTTTGCTCAGCGGTGTGATGGAATTTGAGCTCGAATTTTAATGCGGTTAGCAATTGGAGTTTTTATACAAACGGATGCACACAATTTATACAAATTGTGGTGAAATCTGGTTTAGTTTTCAACATTCGGCATCCTGCAGCAATGTTGTACACGTTCCTCTGAAACAGGAACTAAAGCTCTTTCCTCGTTCCTTCACAATTTTGATACGAGTTCCCGTTACAAGTTCCTTTAATGCGAAAGGAACGCGTTCCAGTTACACTTCGAACATTGGAACGTCTCGTTACAATATCGTTACATTACCGTTACTTTTGTTTTTTAGTTAAAATATATTGTCATATTCCTAAGGCGAAATAAAGTGTGCAGTTTAAGACACATCTAACTACGTACATTATATGAACTTGAATATTACCGGCAGCAGATTATCTGGAGATAAAAAGAATCCAAAGAAACGCTGCTAGACAAATGTTTTTCCAGGGATCTCCGGGCATAATTCAGACATGTCTAACTGCAAATTTGGTGCTCTTTTATTAGAAGCACAACACATGCTGCACTTGGCACATCGGTCTTAAAATGCGCAGTCAGGGTACTGCGCTTCAGATGTACAAATAGAAAGTTACTCACATGCACCTATGTAATTAAATTTTTTGTACAAGTGACCGCATAGAAAGGAACAATACATGGCTGTTTAATGAGTGCTAGTTCAATATTGCAGTATTAGGGGGGGGGGATGCCCAGGATACATATTCGCAACTTAGTAATGTCCTTTGTTTGAACTCAGCAAGAGTTGTATCTCGATGTTGGTGTCCGACAGACGAACCCGTTTTTTTCGGCGGCACTTCGTTGGCAATGATGAAGAGCCGTTCTACCGAAGCGTTTGAGGGTACTGCCGTGTTGAACTTGAGGAAAAGTTTGTTCAGTCCTTCATCTGCGATAGCGGCTAGTCAACTGGTACCAGCAGGTACCACGACAGCTCATTGTGTTCGTCGGCTGGAAGAGCTTAGTGTCCGAACGAGGAGAAATCTTCGGGCGTGGACAAGGTGGATGAAGTGAAAACCAGGATTCGTGGAAAGGGTCATGACGAATGCGAGTTACGTGAGGACTAAAAATTTTACATCCGCCGCGAAGTCCCTCGAGTGGCGCTGCCATCCGGAAATCATCGTTCCTCTGTGGGCTGGCGTGACGGCATGGAGGAAAGAAACTAAAGGAGGGAGTGTAACGTGAGAATCTTGAAGCAAAGTCACAAAAAATATCACGGAGAACTCACGAAAAAAAATCACTGCCCAATTGCATTCCGTATAAATGGTTAACCAGCGAAGCTCAAACATGCCGCACCTGTGTTTATGCCTGGGTAAATCCCGACGGTTCATTACAGTATTTCTTAGTTATTGATTACGTCTTTGTGTTTCTTATGAGGTTACACACACATTCGGGTGCGACAGAGAGAACGACGTTCGATCTCTCGAGTTTGCTCGGCGGCGTGGCTAGCAGCGTTCAGCCGCCCATTGCCGCTTGCGATTCTTCGAAATTAAATTGCTTCAAAATTAAATCTGTCCGTAACGAGACAATGAATGGCTCATACCCCCTTAAGCAATGGCTCATACGCCCGTAAACGCGGCCTCGCCATTACGACGACAGAAGTGAAGTGAAATTCTACGCTGGAATGATGAGCGGCAACGCAGCCTGCTGTGGAAGAAGACGACGCACGCGGGATCAGTGACACGAGCGCGTGCCGAGCACGAGCACGAGCGTAACCCGAGGGGCACCAACGAGCCAGCTGTGGAAGAAGACGACGCTCGAGCCAATGTTGACGATGATAGTTTTCTGCACACAGCGGACGGACAGAGGCTTTTTTGTTTTGCCTAGCCATAATAAAGCTTCGCTTGAAAAAAATGCACCATCGTCACGTGACAGGCAAGCGGTAGTTCTTTGCGCCTCACGCGGTCACCCATCCGCCATGCATGACGTGCTGCGTACGTGCGTGCGTCTGTCCAATTCCGTGGAACGTTTACAGAAGGAACGCCGTTCCCTCTGCCGTCGCTTCGTGAACGTAACGCGTTACCGTTACAGTTCCACCTACTCTTAACGGAACGGTGACGTTCCTCCGTTCCTCCCAAGAGAAACTAGTTCCTTGGAATGCCGTTCCCTACAACACTGTCCTGCAGTCCTGACGTCGTGCCCACATAATGGCATACGTTTTTACAACACGGATAGCTAGATTACCGGCAGCTGGATACCCTATATAGTCAGGCTCGGATCTTAGCGGCCCGAAAGGTTGTAAAAAGAATAAAAAGAAGGCGCGCTACTCATGAGTTGACAAAAAGGCAGCAAAATTTTGTGCTGGTATCTTATTTACATGCGTTCTCCCAGAGTATAAATGAAGTGTACAAAAGTTTATTGCTGATGTGTTTTTTTCCTCTAGCAAATATTTTCTTGGGCTTTGCTCTAGTTGATGAGAAAACAAGAACGAAGGGAGGTGCTTTGAAAAAAAGGTTCTAGTGGTAATCCTGCTAAATGCTATGGCAATTGCCGTCGCAATGTTGTCTACTGTATTCCGGTCACGTGCAAGAAGGCATACATCAGGCAGACTGGTCGGTGCATGAATGTGCGCCTGCGTGAGTACCAGGATGCGCTAAAGGCAGCACCGGATTTGAACTTATCTGCTCGTTGCGCAAAGTGTGGTTGCGTTCAGGAATATTAATGCACTTCAGTACTGTATCGCAATCAGGGCTCGAGAAGTAGGTAGATAGTTGGAGCGTATCTTTATTGGAAAAAAACAATGGCACACATGTGAGTTTACGTTCGATATAACTTTTACAGTGTGACACTTTATATCTGGACGGCGGGCATTTGAAGTGTAATTTTTTTCATACCATGTTGCTTCCTCCATTCTTCCTGGTTCTCCCACATTTATTCCTTGTGTTAATATTTTTCCCACTCTACGCTCGCTGCGTCTCGTTCTTCGTTGTTTGTGATGGCGCTTCCAAACAACCATGAATCTAAGACGTTCATTCAAGAGTGCCAGACACCTTCTGCTACATACCCAGTGACCCAAGTTGGTATAAAGAGATTCATTAAAGAGCAGCACTGAATGTGTGGCTCATACCCAGTGTTCCATGTTGACATCAAAGAATTTATTCGGAAGTAGGTCCCTGCCTAGACTAGCATGTCACTCTAACCCTTGCCGACGGGAAAAAGATTTGTTGAAGAGCGGCCCGTATGCACACGTTGCCACACACTCAGTGATTCAAGTTTGTTTGACGGTTGCTTTCGAACCCTGTTACCTCGGCACACCAGCCCGCTGCGCTACCAAGCTGACCACGGCCTACCCAAGGACGCAGGTAGGTGGGAAAACAGTTAAATACAGGTCTGCATAGGCACATACAAAGGTAGAAAGATACACATACAGTCCCTGAAAATTGCTTGGTGTTTGAATATTCGAATTGAAGATTTTAACGGTCTGTCTAGCTACCTTGGAAGCCTTTTCGTTCCCTCTGACCTGCATTTCATGCCCTAAAGTTCGGCTTCTGTCTCTCTTGCAGACGACGCAATCATGTTGACCAGTGACGCCCTCGTCCTCAGTGACAAGTGGTATATGATACCGAGCGCACGGATTAGTCTTTGCAGAACATTAAGCTGTGTAAGTACACCTTCAAGGCGTGTGCGTATAGAAATTACTGATTTTCTATCCAATTTTGTAGGCACATGATGGGCAATAGCGCCAGTGAAGTTGTTGCCCTTAGGTGTGAGGAGCGTTTTCTGAGAGATATAGAGATAAACATGCTTTAATGAGATCCTGGAGATGTTAGCCTGGCTAATCGCCTGACATGCCAGTCCAGGTGCTGTATGATGATTATGATATATAGAGTGATAAACATTTAACAGTACAAAGTCATATACACACAAACATATTACTCTATTTACAAAGTTTCGTGAAGGCTCGTGGCCCGCAAGAACGTTAATAGGGATTCTGTGGCGTGTAGCACGCAAGAGGTGCTTTGCCATGGGCCGAGAATATACCGCATTGCCAAGCTCGAGTCCTGCCTAAAGGGATGGGGACACGAAATCTGAAAATTTTACGAAAATGCCGAAAATTAGTCCTCTGTGTGTGATTATATCGAAAAGAAGTAGTCACTTAGCTCATTTTTGAGCGGATGGCTTTATTTTTGGCGTTTTTGTGAGCACGGGCCTCGCCGCCGGACCCGCGGGAGTTGGAAGGCGTGACGTCACGACTCACTCGTCGGATAACCAGCCGGCCGGCCGCGGTCATTCGAAGTGCGCGGACGCCGCCATCGCTAGCATAGATTCGAGTTCAGGTGCATCTACCAGCGATAAGAACACGTCTGAAGACGAGGACCATTCCAATTTGGCAATAAATATTACCGCTTACGGTTACGAGTCTCCCGCGTCAAGCGACGAAGAAGAGCAAGCTGCCGTGGAAGTGCCGGTCAGGTTTTCGCGAACCGTAGCTCGAAGATTTCGCTTTGCACCAGACACTTATGCAACAATTGTTTGTCATTTACTCTGTAAACTTGCTCTATTAAGAGCGCACCCAGGCGAGGCAGGTGCGAGGTACTTCAACACTGCGTGCAACGGCGGCCACATTTCGATAGGGGCAAAATGTGAAAACACCCGTGTACTTAGATTTAGCTGCACGTTAAAGAAGCCCTGGTGGTCCAAATTTCCGGAGTCCCCCACTCCGGTGTGCCTCATAATCAGATCGTGCTTTTGGCACGTAAAACCCCATAATTTAATTTTTTTCAGCACTGCGTGGATGACTGAATAGTAGTTTATGCCGACAGATGGCTGCACCTGTCTGTCGTTCTGCCCAGTTTTTTTCTGTGGAGAAGCAGAGCTGTGTGTGTGTGTCTGATCTCGTGAGTCGCGCTCGCTAGCCTTGTATTGTTTTGCTATGCTTTTCCAACATTTTTAAAGACATTACTGCCTTCGTGCCCAGCGTCGCCCTCACGCTGAGTAACGACATCTTTTCGCTTCCTCTTTTCCAACGCGCCGCTGATCATTTCTGCCTTGCGTTTTCGTGAGAAGACCGATGGCACAGCGTCACGCTTTAAGCATTGCCTTTTGAGCGGCATGCTGAGGCTTTTCAACACAGCCGGGCTGGTCACATAATAATCGTCGACGAAGTGGTCCGCGCAAATGAAGTCATTTATGGAGGTCTCCAGGCTCTGCGCGATGACTAACAGGCAGGTATCCAAAGTTTACGCACCTTCTCGTCTCTGGGAAACGTGTTCGACGGCGTGTCACGACCGACGATGCTGGTATAACAGCAATGTCTGGGCATTTCCTTCCGCCGCGACGAATGCGTCAATACCGAGCGACGACCGCGGGAAGGCGCTTGTAAGACGCGCCAACTGCGTGTAGCGCCGATGGGGATAAGGTTTCGGACGGACCACGTGCGAAGATCGCCGAAAGGGGTTAAACAAACGCTGCAAGGCACAGACACTCCCGGAAACACTGCGACGGCTGTGGCTGACCTTGGCCGCGCGCGCGCGCCGGTGGGGTAGGGATGGTCGATTAAATGTTTTAATCGATTAACGATTAATCGTTCGTCGCTTTAGCGTATCATCGATTAATCGATTTCGATGCGGGGTTTTTTGTCGATTAATCGATTATTCGACTTTTTTTTTTCGGGCGCTTTAAAAAGGCTGAAACACAGTTATCTATTCACGTAAGTACCTATTTTAACACTTGAAAGGTGGAACCAGGATAAGACATACAGGCGTATAAATTTTGATAAAGAGTAATGTTTAATTTGTTAGAGGTCAACTATAATTGCCACTAGTGACTAGTGAAGGAATAAGCAATATACAGAGTGTTCATATTGACACGTGTACTTGTTTATCTTTCCCCGGTTACCACTTTTCACCGGCTAACAAATGTTAAGGTGGTGGTCCGGCGCCACCAGCCCCCCGTTTCGAGTACTTTTGGAGCAACCGTGGTGGCTCTTCTACTTAGGATATAAAGTTGTCGTATATGCCATAAAAAAGCCAAATTCTTGTAGATTCCAACTATTTATATTATAAAAAAATTGAATAATGTGATTTAGAATTAAATGTTCAAGATCAAGCATGATATACATGGTTTTTGCGAAATGTGTCTCAGTTGTGACCATATTTAGAAGAAACTACCGCATTTACTGCATTGCGGCTTGCTCTGTAGCTTTAGGACATATTTATCTATTTCCTAGAGGCAGCAAAATAATGCTGAATTTTTAATTTTGGGATAATTTGCTTTTGAAGATTGCCAAATATCGCAACTTCTGTTGTAAACAGCCCGGCCGCTACATGCTCTAGAAAGCTAAATTTTGGACAATCAGAGTTCAAGGAATTTCCATGTAGGACGCTAAATTTCATTCATGTACCTTTATTAGTTTTACACCGCACCTTCGTAGCTTTAGTACCTTCCCGCAAAAATGGGCAAAAGTAGGACCAGAATTCTAAATATTGCTTAATTTCGGTCGCATTATTAGGAAAGCCACGAAAGGTACATAAATGAAATTTTGCATCCCAATTGGAAATTGCTTGATCTCTAATTTGTCCAAAATTTAGCTTCCTTGAGCGTGTAGTTGCCGGGCTGTTTACAACACAAGTTGCGATATTTTGGCAAACTTCAAAAGCAAATTATCCAAAAAGTAAAAATTTAACATTGTTTTGCTGCGTCTAGGAAATAAATATGTCCTAAAGCTACAGAGCAAGCCGCAATGCAGTAAATGCGGTAATTTCTTCTACATATGGTCACAACTGAGACACAGTTCGCAAAAACCATGCATCTCAAGCTTGTTCTTGAACATTTATTTCTAAATCACATTAATCAATTTCTTAATATTGTCTATAGTTAAAATATACAAGAATTAAGCTTTTTTATGGTATATACCACAACCTAAGTAGAAGAGCCACCGCGGTTGCTCCAAAGGTACTCAAAACGGGGGGCTGGTGCTGCCGGACCGCCACCTTAAACGTTATCGCTCGGCGCAGGAAGCGCCTGCATGTAGCGGAATGTTCTCGAACGTTATCGATGCTTCTATCCGTTGTCAGTTGTCACCGACGCTTATGTAATCTGATTGTATGAGCGACGCCAATTGTCTAGCACCTTCTGGAAGACACGCGGGTACCAGAGATTACTCTGGAACCTTCGATGACTCATGTATAAAAGCCGACGCGCTTCGCCGCTGATCAGATTTCGACGATCGCCGATTGTGTTCGCCGCTATCGTTGTGCTTCGAGTGAAACTTGCTTTGTGGGCACAGGCTCGCCCAATAAAGTCCGTTTCGTCATTCACAGTTTTGCGACTGTTTTCTTCATCGTAACTACTACGTGACAACTACTACGGAATTTCTAAAAATCGCCTGTGGCAGGTAGCATAATTCTTATCCTTGAGCGGTGGGCATTAGTAGCACGAGCAATCAAAAAACATATTCAACCAATTAACAAAAATTGACTAATGAACTTCTTGGTTAATTACTTTATGACACATATCGCAATTTACGAATTGTAGCCGGTGAGTTTGCAAGACGCATCTACTTGAAATGAATTTCCAGGATGACGCCAGTTTCGAGATACTATTTCTCAAAGTGTGGGACGAAATACATGGACGTTACAGTTACTTTTGTGCTTCAGTGCATTTTGGTAAAAAATTAAGTGGAACAACAGTGCATTTTTACGGCGAGTATGATGGCGCATATCTCCAAACTGGTGTCATTCTGGAAATTCATTGCAAGTGGATACGCCTGACAAGATCACCGGCTACAATTCGTAAATTGTTATATGTGTAGTAAAGTAATTAACTAAGAAGTTAATCAGTGATTTTTTGTTAATTAGTTGAATATGTGTTTCGATTTCCCGTGCGAATTTGCGCCTCATCGAATAACCCAACTCAATGATAAAATTATGCTACCTGCCACAGGCGATTTCTAAATATTCCGTAAAACTTAAAAATGAACACCCTGTATGTTAAAGATGGCCCTTACTGAGGAGGGTGGGCATGGATGAAGGAATAATTAGAAGAGAACATCGCAGCACGACTGACATCAAGAAGTAATGGCGCAACACGTGATCGCCACATCAGAGCGCGCGGTAGGTTTAATGCTGCCGGGTGCAGGGCAGCAGCGCAGCTGACCGGGTGCGCACTGATTTGAAACTGTTGCGAACCAAACATTATCGGCCAATACGTTGTCACTCAGGGTCACGTGTTGGCCCTACTGCGAAGTAAAAAGCGAAGGAAATCGCTTGACGGTGAGTTCGCTTGCCAAGACTAACTGCCTCACGTAATGCTCTCGCCTAGTTTATTTCTTCCTCCACGGGGGCGGCCTCTCTCCGGGCCCCAGGCAGCCTGTGTGACGTGCGCGTAAAGCGGGGAAGCGCTTGACCAGCTCGACATGACTCGGGAAAACAGTCGACAGTCGCTCTCGGTCTTCGCAGCGGCGCGGTCGTTGCTCGTACTCCGCATTCTACTGTACGATTTCAAAATTTTCACGCCACTTTAGTCACTGTCTGGAAAACGATTAATCGAACTGCTTTAATCGATTAAACCGATTAAATTAAAGGTACACATCGATGACGATTCATCGTTTTGCGGCGTACTTTTAGTCGATTAATCGATTAACCGTTCATCGATATTACCATCTCTACGGTGGGGGTCATGACGTTAACTTTCAGCTTCTGCCGGCGCGACCACTTGGAGGCAAGGTGCGACAGAAAATCGCAAAAAAAGGATGTTTATCGTTCTTTTTTTCAAAGCAGCTTGTTGTATTCGTCATTTTCAACAGTTCAACTTTTGTTCCGAAGCAAAAAACCACCCGCAAACTTTTGTGTCCGTATCCCTTTAAGGTGTACTGCCACCTTCAAAGACTGTCTGTCTGACGCGTAGCGGCAGCATTCACACGAAACATGTTGCAGGTCGTCATATTGAAAGTACATTGACGAGCCAGTCATTTTAATCTTGTTCTTGAAGTATTTCGTGTAGGCGACATTTAGTCTGTTGCAGTATAGGCATGTTTGGCCTTTTCTACTGAGGCCTCGCGGCATGTAGAAGTCACACGAAGGATGAATTTTGTATAGGGGTCCGTACTAGTGACTTGCATCTGTCCAGAAGGATCGCTGGAAACGACAAGTGTGGGCAGACACCATTGTCGCCGAGTCTTTTCTCGTGAAAGATATCTGGGCCATTTCTCTCGAAAAGTTATACAACTTTACTGCGTTTCCGGAGTTTACGGTATTGTCATTTCTGATTGTGTGCCGCTTTACCAGCCACATATGCCATGGGCAAGCAACCAATCTTTATAGAAATAAATAAAATCGGAAAATAAAGACGAGCATAAAATAATAATGATATTATTACTAGAAAGGCGCTTGTTGCTCAACCTGTGTCATTTTTCTGAAGCCTAAAGATGGACACTGTATTCGGTAGGTGTGGATTCCAAGGGAGGAGGCAGCGACACTTACAAAGAAACAGCACTGTTCCTTGTGAACGCACCTTTTATTTCCCAAACAAGCAAATAATCTCGCTTGCATAAAAGACATAGCTTTGAAATGTTTAGCAATGTAATGCTGGCATGCACCAATATAAGCAATAATAAAAAAAATGTCTGAATAAACCATGCCTGCCTAACGTCCTGACTCTTGTTAGACCAATCGCCTTTCTTATTACTCAAACCAATGAGGATCTGCAGGAGGTTCCGCCATACAGTGCGCGGGGCCATAAAGGGTGGATGTGATTTGAGATTCAGGCTTGACTATCAGCTGTCTGTAGATCATGTTAACTCTTAAAGCATCTATATAAAAAATTTTGCTTTGCTCTTTAGCTTCCACATTTGCAAATTTCCGACGTGGTTCTATCGTGCGTCCTCCCGTCTTGCTTCTGTAATACTGTGGAAAATGAAAGATGCTCTCAAAGGAAAATTCTGGAAAGCCTTCAATATCTGGAGGGTAGGTAGGTATAATGTCGAACTCCCTGTAATAGCCTGAAAGGGAAATAGAAATGGCAAACTTTATTGTATATAATGAGCAAAACTACTTATAAATAAAATAATTGTTGATCAGCAACACAGATATGAGACACTAGGAAGTAGATGGTTCAATAACGAAAATGTTATTTACAAAAAAGGCTTAGTGATAATCTTAAAATAAAATGCTCTCCCTGTCTAAAAATGAATTATTCTCTAAGGTGGAACTGAAATATTGTGCACCTCAAACGTTTATTTTCCTATAACTTAAGTAAGCCTGTTTTACTACAGAGAGCATATTGATGCAATCATTTTCATCTCTCCTTGGACCCAACCAATCGAGAAACAATGGCTATAGAGCAATCCAACATTATGTGAGCTTGATTTATTTGATCACATATGTCATAGAGCAATGCACCTTAGCAGAAATTAGAGAAAGGCAGCCAGGGTACACCAAACGCTTACCAGTCCTTTTCTCCATCGTTATAAGCACGCCAAAAGGACGTATGTGTTACAAACACAAGCCGCTACGCCACACCGCCGTCAATTGACAGGCGTCGACCAGCAAAAGACGTGAGTTTATTCGAAACACGTTAATTTATAGAAACTATTAGAGGCAGATTCACACTTGTGGTGCGAAGACTGGACAAACAGCGAAGCTGGCTACACCACCTAGCTTTATCTCGGTTCGGCGAAGTTTTTGTGAGGTTATGCTTCGAGACTCGACCACGTTTTGTGCAAGATCGCCCCGGAATTAATAGACAGCCCAAAGAGGAACGTACGCTCGGTCTGTAAATTATCTGGACGCTTCTGCACGGAGACAGCGCGGCTTTTGTGTCACCGCATTCGCGATGCGGAGCTATAAATCGCGTGGGTAGGCGCAGTGACGTCACGGTTTAGCTCCGTCTCTGCGCAGCCGCGGCAACCACTCCGCACAGTGCGGTGACGTCACGGCTCGGCAAAGCTAAGGCGAAGCGATGCGGCGTGGACGACGACGTCACAGATTACGCAGCTGTGGCGAGGCCACAGCTGTGTAAGCCACGAACCAACCACAGATTAAACAGCTTCGCTAGTTCCCAGGGGTATGTGTCATTGCACTTGGACCCTTTTTCCTCTACCTCTAGGATCGTGGCAACCACCCCATGGCTTAAATTTATGCGACTGAAGATTATGCGGCCAAATTTTATTTTGAGCCAGGTGCTACCCAGACTAATATTGCATGCGGCTTCATACACATAACATGGAACTTTATATGAAATTGATAACACACAGCACACAAGCATGGAAACGCACATTCCACAAACATGGAAGCACCGGGAGTCGAACCCGGGTACATCGCATGACAACCAAACACGCTAACCACAACACCACATCACTACGCTGGCTCAGTGGACTCGCCTAGTCATTTATAGATACATCTGTGCTTCCAAGGATGTCGTTTTATGTCGATCATTCACCGTCGGCGAACCTCCGGTGTATACATATAATTCGTGTAACTATTGCCGATGCTTAGTTGGTTGGTGACAGTAAAGATGTACTTAAATGATTACCAGTATAAGAGTACCACAGTAATGTACATGTTCTTCTTGTACCACCCCTCCACTTGGGCGTCCGAGACGCACCACCAGAGACGGTCTACGCAAGTGAGGAGTACTGCCGCTACGAATAGCGGCGACGGGTTCGCTAGGTTGAAATAGACACATATGACGATTAAAAAAAAACACTTTCTATTTACAACTATTTAGAAGAATTTACAAATACCAGTACACATACAAGGCGGGACTGGAAGGCATAGGGCGACCCTATATCGGCAGAGCCGATGGTGCAAAGCACCGTACTTTTTCCAGAACGCTTGGTCGGGGCAACGGCGCCACGTTTTCTACCATCCGGTAACCCGCCCCAAGCATTTACTACCCAATCGCCACCGAGTGGCTATGAGAGTGGTCCGCCGGCGCACCAATCACTAATCCTGTACTATAGAATCGGCTTGTAAGGGCATTTTCAGCATTGCGCTTCGTCCATGCGCCCTGTCCTTCACTACCTTTTACGGTGTTTTTCTCCCTCTCCCTCAAAACAACAAACCCCATGGGGGGAGGGTGACAAATGCGTAGCATGCGTAATCCCGTGCAAAGCCACAGCGCCCAACACCATGGGTATAGAGAAGAGGTTTATTGACGGTGTCCTTCAAGGACGCTACGAGTTCCAAGAACGGCGAGGCAGCGTGGAGCACCGTCTCCAAAAACACCAACGACCAACAGCGCGAGAAGAGCGGTGACAGCGTTGGCGATGCCGCTGGACGGAGGCGCGTCTTCTTCTTCACAATCGCCCCCGCAGAAAAAGAGCCATCCTGGCGACCTAACAGGTTGTTGGCAGAGGGTCATGGTAGGGCTTGAGACGCGCCACGTGGACGAGGTCACGTCTCCACGCCGGCGCATATCGTGAGATGGAGAAAGTGGCTCGATGAGAAAATTCACCGGGGACGTTCGCTCCAAGACGTGGTAAGGCCCTTCGTACTTTGGAACGAGTTTTGAGGAAAGGCCTGGAGTTTGGCAGGGAACAGCCAGCCATTCAAGAGACCCTGGGTCATACGTGGGACTGGGCAGTGTGTTGGCGCATCCTTCCTTCTGGCGCTGTTGTTCTTGTGACGTAAAGGTGCGCGCGAGCTGGCGCCACTCTTCGGCTTGTCGGGCAGCTTCGTACACAGGTGGGCACTCGGAAGCGTCAGGACGGTATGGAAGGAGAGTGTCAATGGTATGCAATGGCTCCCGTCCATATAGGAGGAAGAAAGGTGAAAATCCCGTAGTAGCTTGTATCGCGGTGTTGCATGGGAACGTTACAAACGAAAGTACGTGGTCCCAGTTGCCATGATCAGATGCCACGTACATCGCGAGCATATCACCGAGAGTGCGGTTAAATCGTTCCGTGAGCCCGTTAGTTTGCGGATGGTAAGACGTGCTCGTTCAATGAATAATGTGGCATTCCGAAAGCAGAGCTTCGACGACCTCGGAGGGGAAGGCGCGACCTCTATCACTGAGAAGTTCTGGAGGTGCGCCATGTAGAAAGACGAATGGCAGTGGAACGGATTTGCGACTCATAAAGATGTCAGATGGCGTAAAGAAGACCGTCGCATCGGTGACGGCATCGCAGACGACTGGGACAAGGGCAAAATAACCAGGTGGAATGTCGGTGTCCTCACGCACGACCAGTTTAGGCGCCTGATCAAGAGCGTCGTGGGATGGTGCGTCACACAGCGGCGAAATTTCAACTTCAGCTCGTGCGCAGTCGATGACGGCATTATGACGGGACGAGAAGTCCCACCCCAGGATGACGTCATGTGAGCAGGCAGGAAGAACAATAAACTCGACAATCTACAAAACGCCTTGTAAAAGCACACGGGCAGTACAGGCTGCGAGAGGTGTCACGTGCTGCGCGCTTGCCGTGTGAAGCGACAATCCAGACAGCGGCGTGGTCACCTTGCGCAGCGAACGGCAGAGTTTGGTGGCTATAACAGAAACGGCGGCGCAGGTGTCCACAAGCGCAAAAGTAGAAATACCGTCGACATCCGCCGCGGTAGCTCAGTCAGCTAAGGCGTTGCGCTGCTGAGCTCGAGATCGCGGGATCGAATCCCGGCCGCGGCGGCCGCATTTCGATGGAGGCGAAATGCAAAAACGCCCGTGTGCTTGCGTTGTAGTGCACGTTAAAGAACCCGACGTGGTCAACATTAATCCGGAGCCCTCCACTACGGCGTGCCTCATAATCAGAACTGGTTTTGGCACGTAAAACCCCAGAAAGAAGAAGAAGAAATACCGTCGACAGATATTGCGACCATGATAGCAGGAGAAGAGCGAGGACTTGGGCAGTTCTTGCCTCGCGAACTGCGGCGCTTAGTTTTCCTGGTCCGGTCGGTGACGCATTGGGCAGAGCGATCGTCGACGAGGAGATCGAGATCGGCGCGACGGAAATTCAGGGAGGTCCGAAGAAAAGTACCGCTGGGAGGGACCCGGGACTGATTGGCGCATGGGCTGACTGCCACACTGGAACGGCCGGGAAGCGGCGTCGGGAGTTTGAAGGTGACGGCGGCAATAGCGAGCGACGTGGCCAGCTAGGCGTGCAGCAGGCGTAACAGATGGGACGATTGTCAGGCGTCCGCCATGGATTGCTGTTTCTCGGCCCTGCCCAAGAAGCAGTAGGAGCGGCTAGTGGTGCAGACTGTGCAACAGGCTGCACCACCAGCCGCTCCTAATACGTATAAATAGTAAACTACATTAGGCCTAAATGCAACATTGTTTAAAACAACTGCCGGCAGAAGTTCCGAGGAACATCCTTTAAAGTGGGTTATATTCTTCTGACTCGATAATGGCTTCTGACACCGCGCTTGGTTCCTTTATTATGAGTAAAAATGATGGACAGCTGATCGGTTGAGTGCATCGTACTGTGAATACTTGGGAAGCACGTTGTGTTTGTTACGTTGTTGTGTTTGTAAATTAATACGGAAAAATATGAACGAACATTAGGTCATAAGGCAAAATTGTATAAAACAATGGCCGGCAGAAGTTCTGAGGATTATCCTTCAAAGTGTGTTCTATGCTTCACTCTCGATAATGGCTTCTGACACCGTGCCTGGTTCATAGGTTTGAGTAATAACCATGGACAGGTGATCGGTTGAGTGCATCGTACTGTGAATACTTGGGAAGGATGTTGTGTTTGTTACGCTGTTGTGGTTGTGCATTAATACGGAAAAATATAAACGAACATTAAGTCATAAGGCAAGATTGTATGAAACAATTCCCGGCAGAAGTTCTTAAGATCATCCTTATAAGTTGGTTCTATTCTTCTCTTCCGAGATTGGCTTCTGACGCCGTGGCTGGTTCCTTAATTATGAGTAAAACGATAGACAGCTAATCCGTTCAGTCCATCGTACTGTGAATATCTGGGAAGCACGTTGTGTTTGTTATGTTGTTGTATTGGTACATTATAACGAATAAATATGAACCAAAATTAAGTCTAAATGCAACCTTGTATAAAACAATTGCGGGCAGAAGTTGTTAACATCATCCTTTAAAATGGGTTATAGTCTTCTCACTCGATAATAGCTTCTGACAGCGTGCCTGGTTTCTAGGTATGAGTAAAAACGATAGACAGCTGATCGGTTGAGTGCATCGTACTGTGAATACTTGGGAAGCACGTTGTGTTTGTTACGTTGTTGTGTTTGTACATTAATAGGGAAAAATATGAACGAACATTAACTCATAGGGCAACATTGTATGAAACAATGGCCGGCAGAAGTTCTGAGGATTATCCTTCAAAGTGTGTTCTACGCTTCACTCTCGATAATGGCTTCTGACATTGTGCCTGGTTCATAGGTATGAGTAATAACCATAGACAGGTGATCGGTTGAGTGCATCGTACTGTGAATACTTGGGAAGGATGTTGTGTTTGTTACGCTGTTGTGGTTGTGCATTAATACGGAAAAATATAAACGAACATTAAGTCATAAGGCAAGATTGTATGAAACAATTCCCGGCAGAAGTTCTTAAGATCATCCTTAAAAGTTGGTTCTATTCTTCTCTCCCGAGAATGGCTTCTGACGCCGTGGCTGGTTCCTTAATTATGAGTAAAACGACAGACAGCTAATCCGTTCGGTCCATCGTACTGTGAATATCTGGGAAGCACGTTGTGTTTGTTACGGTTTTGTGTTGGTACATTATACGAGTAAACATGAACCAAAATTAAGTCTAAATGCAACCTTGTATGAAACAATTGCGGGCAGAAGATGTTAAGATCATCCTTTAAAATGGGTTATAATCTTCTCACTCGATAAACCGTACCTGGTTCCTAGGTATGAGTAAAAACGATAGACAGATTATCGGATGAGTCCATCTTGCTGTGAATATTTGGGAAGTAGGTTGTGTTTGTTACGTTGTTGTGTCGGTACATTATTACGAATAAATATGAACCAACATTAAGTCTAAATGCAACATTGTATGAAACAATAACCGGCAGAAGTTCTGAGGATCATCCTTCAAAGTGTATTCTATTCTTCTCTCTTGATAATGGCTTCTGACACCGTGCCTGGTTCCTAGGTTTGAGTAAAAACCATAGACAGCTGATCGGTTGAGTGGATCCTACTGTGAATACTTGGGAATCACGTTGTGTTTGTACATTAATACGGAAATATATGAACGAACAATACGTCATAAGGCAAGATTGTATCAAACAATTCCCGGCAGAAGTTCTTAAGATCATCCTTAAAAATTGGTTCTATTCTTCTCTCCCGAGAATGGCTTCTGACGCCGTGGCTGGTTCCTTAATTATGAGTAAAACGACAGACAGCTAATCCGTTCGGTCCATCGTACTGTGAATATCTGGGAAGCACGTTGTGTTTGTTACGGTTTTGTGTTGGCACATTATACGAGTAAACATGAACCAAAATTAAGTCTAAATACAACCTTGTATGAAATAATTGCGAGCAGAAGTTGTTAAGATCATCCTTTAAAATGGGTTATAATCTTCTCACTCGATAATAGCTTCTGCCACCGTACCTGGTTCCTAGGTATGAGTAAAAACGATAGACAGCTTATCGGCTGAGTCCATCTTGCTGTGAATATCTGGGAAGCACGTTGTGTTTGTTACGTTGTTGTGTTGGTAAGTTCATACGTATAAATAGTAAACTACATTAGGCCTAAATGCAACATTGTTTAAAACAATTGCCGGCAGAAGTTCCAAGGAACATCCTTTAAAGTGGGTTATATTCTTCTGACTCGATAATGGCTTCTGACACCACGCTTGGTTCCTTAATTATGAGCAAAAATGATAGACAGCTGATCGGTTGAGTGCATCGTACTGTGAATACTTGGGAAGCACGTTGTGTTTGTTACGTTGTTGTGTTTGTACATTAATACGGAAATATATGAACGAACAATAAGTCATAAGGCAAGATTGTATGAAACAATTCCCGGCAGAAGTTCTTAAGATCATCCTTAAAATTGGTTCTATTCTTCTCTCCCGAGAATGGCTTCTGACGCCGTGGCTGGTTCCTTAATTATGAGTGAAACGATAGACAGCTAATCCGTTCAGTCCATCGTACTGTGAATATCTGTGAAGCACGTTGTGTTTGTTACGTTGTTGTGTTCGTACTATAAGACGAATAAATATGATCCAAATTAAGTCTAAATGCAACATTGTATGAAACAATGGCCGGCAGAATTTCTGAGGATCATCCTTCAAAGTGTGTTCTATTCTTCTCTCTTGATAATGGCTTCTGACACCGTGCCTGGTTCCTAGGTATGAGTAAAAACCATAGACAGCTGATCGGTTGAGTGGATCCTACTGTGAATACTTGGGAAGCACGTTGTGTTTGTTACGTTGTTGTGTTTTACATTAATACGGAAATATATGAACGAACAATACGTCATAAGGCAAGATTGTATGAAACAATTCCCGGCAGAAGTTCTTAAGATCATCTTTAAAGGTTGGTTCTATTGTTCTCTCCCGAGAATGGCTTCTGACGCCGTGGCTGGTTCCTTAATTATGAGTAAAACGACAGACAGCTAATCTGTTCGGTCCATCGTACTGTGAATATCTGGGAAGCACGTTGTGTTTGTTACGGTTTTGTGTTGGCACAATATACGAGTAAACATGAACCAAAATTAAGTCTAAATACAACCTTGTATGAAATAATTGCGGGCAGAAGTTGTTAAGATCATCCTTTAAAATGGGTTATAACCCTCTACTGCATGAATTATGAAAAAAGTTATTTTAAAAATTATTTTTTCAGCTTTTATTTTTGATTGAAATAACAAACACCTATACAAGAAATATCAGAGTTATAACGACTGTATTAATAAAGATACAGCTTTGTGCCAAATATGGCACACCATGAACATGGCCGAGCGGTCTTGCTGCCACGGGCGAAAAACAAAGCTTGACGGATGGTGGTTCTTTAGCGCGATGTGGTGGAATGAAATGAAACAGTTGTTTGCGGTGTTCAGGCACAGATGAATGTTGCACTTCCTGCATCTTACCAACGACTTCTTTGTGCAAGATGGCCGCCCCCCCCCCCCCCTTACATGTTTGCCTCTTTTCATCGAATTCTGGCCAGTGGCCGACTTGGTCAGATCGGACGTCTTTAGGTGTCGGAAGTGCCATTTATTCAACCTGATATGTGCGCGGTAAAGTCCAAGCAGTGATTCCACCAGGTGGGCTCCGCCCATGTGTCTGCTGTCGAGCTTTGCTACGCTGGAGCAATCAATTTCTCGAAACTCTTTGGTGGAGGTAAACCAGCGCTTAGTCTTTTGAACTGGATCTCATCATCTGAGTCGGAGAGATCCGAATCCTCACTGCCTGATGGAATATCACAGGCCGTGGTCTTCTCCCGAGCTTTGCGAAGGCTGTAGAACATGGACGAGTTCATGGCGCTGCAGTACTACACCTTCCCCACAGAACACCTACATGCCTTCCCGCTCAAATTCCTACTATCTGTAACGTGGTAAATACTAGTTTGCAGTGCTGAGCCGCAGTTGCGGAGGAAATCGAATAAACTAAATAAAGTAAATATGGGCTTCAATTGGTCGGACCTTACATAATTTTTTCATGTACTCATGTAGCAATGCAAGCAAAAAATGGCCTGTTGCTGTTGCTTGCAGCTCAGACTTTCGTGTGGCTTCCCAAAATCTATTTTTCATCACCTACAACTGTACTGCCCAATATCGGAGGCTACGCATTGTTTATATTTGTTTAGCGTGCCATTGAACCGATGGCAGCACGTTACCATTTTTTGTCTTTCAAGTTCATACTGTCCCAAATATGGCACACACAGATTTTGGGTTCTCTGCTGTAGTTGCAGAAGAAATTGAGAAAACTAATAGCGGACTTGAATTGATAGGACCATAAAATATGCCAAAATATTTTTGTTTATGTTTCTGCGTTGAAAATGCTCAGAGAAAAAAAAGAATTGCTCGTGTTTGCCCCCTCCGAGTTTCACGTCGCTTCCCAAAATCTACTTCACATCTGTTTAGCGTATCGCTCAAGAGACAGCAGCACTTGCCCATACTAAGTGCGCATAACTATGAGAATTACTCTGACGGTATCACATTCTCAACTGGACATCTTACACACACGAAAAAAAAATGGGAACCGGTATGTGCCAAATATGGGACGCCATGCAATAGAGGGTTAATCTTCTCACTCGATAATAGCCTCTGCTACCGTACCTGGTTCCTAGGTATGAGTAAAAACGATAGACAGCTTATCGGCTGTGTCCATCTTGCTGTGAATATCTGGGAAGCACGTTGTGTTTGTTACGTTGTTGTGTTGGTAAGTTAATACGTATAAATAGTAAACTACATTAGGCCTAAATGCAACATTGTTTAAAACAACTGCCGGCAGAAGTTCCGAGGAACATCCTTTAAAGTGGGTTATATTCTTCTGACTCGATAATGGCTTCTGACACCGCGCTTGGTTCCTTTATTATGAGTAAAAATGATGGACAGCTGATCGGTTGAGTGCATCGTACTGTGAATACTTGGGAAGCACGTTGTGTTTGTTACGTTGTTGTGTTTGTAAATTAATACGAAAAAATATGAACGAACATTAGGTCATAAGGCAAAATTGTATGAAACAATGGCCGGCAGAAGTTCTGAGGATTATCCTTCAAAGTGTGTTCTATGCTTCACTCTCGATAATGGCTTCTGACACCGTGCCTGGTTCATAGGTTTGCGTAATAACCATGGACAGGTGATCGGTTGAGTGCATCGTACTGTGAATACTTGGGAAGGATGTTGTGTTTGTTACGCTGTTGTGGTTGTGCATTATTACGGAAAAATATAAACGAACATTAAGTCATAAGGCAAGATTGTATGAAACAATTCCCGGCAGAAGTTCTTAAGATCATCCTTATAAGTTGGTTCTATTCTTCTCTTCCGAGATTGGCTTCTGACGCCGTGGCTGGTTCCTTAATTATGAGTAAAAGGATAGACAGCTAATCCGTTCAGTCCATCGTACTGTGAATATCTGGGAAGCACGTTGTGTTTGTTATGTTGTTGTATTGGTACATTATAACGAATAAATATGAACCAAAATTAAGTCTAAATGCAACCTTGTATAAAACAATTGCGGGCAGAAGTTATTAAGATCATCCTTTAAAATGGGTTATAGTCTTCTCACTCGATAATAGCTTCTGACAGCGTGCCTGGTTTCTAGGTATGAGTAAAAACGATAGACAGCTGATCGGTTGAGTGCATCGTACTGTGAATACTTGGGAAGCACGTTGTGTTTGTTACGTTGTTGTGTTTGTACATTAATAGGGAAAAATATGAACGAACATTAAGTCATAGGGCAACATTGTATGAAACAATGGCCGGCAGAAGTTCTGAGGATTATCCTTCAAAGTGTGTTCTACGCTTCACTCTCGATAATGGCTTCTGACATTGTGCCTGGTTCATAGGTATGAGTAATAACCAAAGACAGGTGATCGGTTGAGTGCATCGTACTGTGAATACTTGGGAAGCATGTTGTGTTTGTTACGTTGTTGTGTTTGTACATTAATACGGAAAATATGAACGAACAATAAGTCATAAGGCAAGATTGTATGAAACAATTCCCGGCAGAAGTTCTTAAGATCATCCTTAAAAGTTGGTTCTATTCTTCTCTCCCGAGAATGGCTTCTGACGCCGTGGCTGGTTCCTTAATTATGAGTAAAACGACAGACAGCTAATCCGTTCGGTCCATCGTACTGTGAATATCTGGGAAGCACGTTGTGTTTGTTACGGTTTTGTGTTGGCACATTATACGAGTAAACATGAACCAACATTCAGTCTAAATGCAACATTGTATCAAACAATTGCGGGCAGAAGTTGTTAAGATCATCCTTTAAAATGGGTTATAATCTTCTCACTCGATAAACCGTACCTGGTTCCTGGTATGAGTAAAAATGATAGACAGATTATCGGATGAGTCCATCTTGCTGTGAATATTTGGGAAGAAGGTTGTGTTTGTTACGTTGTTGTGTCGGTACATTATTACGAATAAATATGAACCAACATTAAGTCTAAATGCAACATTGTATGAAACAATAACCGGCAGAAGTTCTGAGGATCATCCTTCAAAGTGTATTCTATTCTTCTCTCTTGATAATGGCTTCTGACACCGTGCCTGGTTCCTAGGTTTGAGTAAAAACCATAGACAGCTGATCGGTTGAGTGGATCCTACTGTGAATACTTGGGAATCACGTTGTGTTTGTACATTAATACGGAAATATATGAACGAACAATACGTCATAAGGCAAGATTGTATGAAACAATTCCCGGCAGAAGTTCTTAAGATCATCCTTAAAAATTGGTTCTATTCTTCTCTCCCGAGAATTGCTTCTGACGCCGTGGCTGGTTCCTTAATTATGAGTAAAACGACAGACAGCTAATCCGTTCTGTCCATCGTACTGTGAATATCTGGGAAGCACGTTGTGTTTGTTACGGTTTTGTGTTGGCACACTATACGAGTAAACATGAACCAAAATTAAGTCTAAATACAACCTTGTATGAAATAATTGCGAGCAGAAGTTGTTAAGATCATCCTTTAAAATGGGTTATAATCTTCTCACTCGATAATAGCTTCTGCCACCGTACCTAGTTCCTAGGTATGAGTAAAAACGATAGACAGCTTATCGGCTGAGTCCATCTTGCTGTGAATATCTGGGAAGCACGTTGTGTTTGTTACGTTGTTGTGTTGGTAAGTTAATACGTATAAATAGTAAACTACATTAGGCCTAAATGCAACATTGTTTAAAACAATTGCCAGCAGAAGTTCCAAGGAACATCCTTTAAAGTGGGTTATATTCTTCTGACTCGATAATGGCTTCTGACACCGCGCTTGGTTCCTTAATTATGAGTAAAAATGATTGACAGCTGATCGGTTTAGTGCATCGTACTGTGAATACTTGGGAAGCACGTTGTGTTTGTTACGTTGTTGTGTTTGTACATTAATACGAAAATATATGAACGAACAATAAGTCATAAGGCGAGATTGTCTGAAACAATTCCCGGCTGAAGTTCTTAAGATCATCCTTAAAATTGGTTCTATTCTTCTCTCCCGAGAATGGCTTCTGACGCCGTGGCTGGTTCCTTAATTATGAGTGAAACGATAGACAGCTAATCCGTTCAGTCCATCGTACTGTGAATATCTGTGAAGCACGTTGTGTTTGTTACGTTGTTGTGTTCGTACTATAAGACGAATAAATATGATCCAAAATGAAGTCTAAATGCAACATTGTATGAAACAATGGCCGGCAGAATTTCTGAGGATCATCCTTCAAAGTGTGTTCTATTCTTCTCTCTTGATAATGGCTTCTGACACCGTGCCTGGTTCCTAGGTTTGAGTAAAAATCATAGACAGCTGATCGGTTGAGTGGATCCTACTGTGAATACTTGGGAATCACGTTGAGTTTGTTACGTTGTTGTGTTTTACATTAATACGGAAATATATGAACGAACAATACGTCATAAGGCAAGATTGTATGAAACAATTCCCGGCAGAAGTTCTTAAGATCATCCTTAAGAGTTGGTTCTATACTTCTCTCCCGAGAATGGCTTCTGACGCCGTGGCTGGTTCCTTAATTATGAGTAAAACGACAGACAGCTAATCCGTTCGGTTCATCGTACTGTGAATATCTGGGAAGCACGTTGTGTTTGTTACGGTTTTGTGTTGGCACAATATACGAGTAAACATGAACCAAAATTAAGTCTAAATACAACCTTGTGTGAAATAATTGCGGGCAGAAGTTGTTAAGATCATCCTTATAAATGGGTTATAATCTTCTCACTCGATAGTAGCTTATGCCACCGTACCTGGTTCCTAGGTATGAGTAAAAACGATAGACAGCTCATCGGCTGAGTCCATCTTGCTGTGAATATCTGGGAAGCACGTTGTGTTTGTTACGTTGTTGTGTTGGTACATTAAGACGAATAAATATGATCCAAAATTAAGTCTAAAAGCATGAAACAATGGCCGGCAGAAGTTCTGAGGATCATCCTTTAAAGTGAGTTATATTCTTCTCACTCAATAATGGCTTCTGACACCGCGCATGGTTCCTTTATTATGAGTAACAATGATAGACAGCTGATCGGTTGAGTGCATCGTACTGTGAATACTTGGGAAGCACGTTGTGTTTGTTACGTTGTTGTGTTTGTAAATTAATACGGAAAAATATGAACGAACATTAGGTCATAAGGCAAAATTGTATGAAACAATGGCCGGCAGAAGTTCTGAGGATTATCCTTCAAAGTGTGTTCTATGCTTCACTCTCGATAATGGCTTCTGACACCGTGCCTGGTTCATAGGTTTGAGTAATAATCATGGACAGGTGATCGGTTGAGTGCATCGTACTGTGAATACTTGGGAAGGATGTTGTGTTTGTTACGCTGTTGTGGTTGTGCATTAATACGGAAAAATATAAACGAACATTAAGTCATAAGGCAAGATTGTATGAAACAATTCCCGGCAGAAGTTCTTAAGATCATCCTTATAAGTTCGTTCTATTCTTCTCTTCCGAGATTGGCTTCTGACGCCGTGGCTGGTTCCTTAATTATGAGTAAAACGATAGACAGCTAATCCATTCAGTCCATCGTACTGTGAATATCTGGGAAGCACGTTGTGTTTGTTATGTTGTTGTATTGGTACATTATAACGAATAAATATGAACCAAAATTAAGTCTAAATGCAACCTTGTATAAAACAATTGCGGGCAGAAGTTGTTAAGATCATCCTTTAAAATGGGTTATAGTCTTCTCACTCGATAATAGCTTCTGACAGCGTGCCTGGTTTCTAGGTATGAGTAAAAACGATAGACATCTGATCGGTTGAGTGCATTGTACTGTGAATACTTGGGAAGCACGTTGTGTTTGTTACGTTGTTGTGTTTGTACATTAATAAGGAAAAATATGAACGAACATTAAGTCATAGGGCAACATTGTATAAAACAATGGCCGGCAGAAGTTCTGAGGATTATCCTTCAAAGTGTGTTCTACGCTTCACTCTCGATAATGGCTTCTGACATTGTGCCTGGTTCATAGGTATGAGTAATAACCATAGACAGGTGATCGGTTGAGTGCATCATACTGTGAATACTTGGGAAGGATGTTGTGTTTGTTACGCTGTTGTGGTTGTGCATTAATACGGAAAAATATAAACGAACATTAAGTCATAAGGCAAGATTGTATGAAACAATTCCCGGCAGAAGTTCTTAAGATCATCCTTAAAAGTTCGTTCTATTCTTCTCTCCCGAGAATAGCTTCTGACGCCGTGGCTGGTTCCTTAATTATGAGTGAAACCATAGACAGCTAATCCGTTCAGTTCATTGTACTGTGAATATCAGTGAAGCACGTTGTGTTTGTTACGTTGTTGTGTTCGTACTATAAGACGAATAAATATGATCCAAAATAAGTCTAAATGCAACATTGTATTAAACATTGACCGGCAGAAGTTCTGAGGATCATCCTTCAAAGTGTGTTCTATTCTTCTCTGTCGATAATGGCTTCTGACTTTGTGCCTGGTTCCTAGGTATGAGTAAAAACCATAGACAGTTGATCGGTTGAGTGCATCGTACTATGAATACTTGGGAAGCATGTTGTGTTTGTTACGTTGTTTTGTTTGTACAATAATACGAAAAAATATGAAGGAACATTAGGTCATAACGCAAGATTGTATGAAACAATTCCCGGCAGAAGTTCTTAAGATCATCCTTATAAGTTGGTTCTATTCTTCTCTTCCGAGAATGGCTTCTGACGCCGTGGCTGGTTCCTTAATTATGAGTAAAACGATAGACAGCTAATCCGTTCAGTCCATCGTACTGTGAATATCTGGTAAGCACGTTGTGTTTGTGACGTTGTTGTGCTGGTACATTAAGACGAATAAATATGATCCAAAATAAGTCTAAATGCATGAAACAACGGCCGGCAGAAGTTCTGAGGATTATCCTTTAAAGTGAGTTATATTCTTCTCACTCGATAATGGCTTCTGACACCGCGCTTGGTTCCTTTATTATGAGTAACAATGATAGACAGCTGATCGGTTGAGTGCATCGTACTGTGAATACTTGGGAAGCACGTTGTGTTTGTTACGTTGTGGTGTTTGTACATTAATACGGAAAATATGAACGAACAATAAGTCATAAGGCAAGATTGTATGAAACAATTCCCGGCAGAAGTTCTTAAGATCATCCTTAAAAGTTGGTTCTATTCTTCTCTCCCGAGAATGGCTTCTGACGCCGTGGCTGGTTCCTTAATTATGAGTAAAACGACAGACAGCTAATCCGTTCGGTCCATCGTACTGTGAATATCTGGGAAGCACGTTGTGTTTGTTACGGTTTTGTGTTGGCACATTATACGAGTAAACATGAACCAACATTAAGTCTAAATGCAACATTGTATGAAACAATTGCGGGCAGAAGTTGTTAAGATCATCCTTTAAAATGGGTTATAATCTTCTCACTCGATAGTAGCTTATGCCACCGTACCTGGTTCCTAGGTATGAGTAAAAACGATAGACAGCTCATCGGCTGAGTCCATCTTGCTGTGAATATCTGGGAAGCACGTTGTGTTTGTTACGTTGTTGTGTTGGTACATTAAGACGAATAAATATGATCCAAAATTAAGTCTAAATGCATGAAACAATGGCCGGCAGAAGTTCTGAGGATCATCCTTTAAAGTGAGTTATATTCTTCTCACTCAATAATGGCTTCTGACACCGCGCATGGTTCCTTTATTATGAGTAACAATGATAGACAGCTGATCGGTTGAGTGCATCGTACTGTGAATACTTGGGAAGCACGTTGTGTTTGTTACGTTGTTGTGTTTGTAAATTAATACGGAAAAATATGAACGAACATTAGGTCATAAGGCAAAATTGTATGAAACAATGGCCGGCAGAAGTTCTGAGGATTATCCTTCAAAGTGTGTTCTATGCTTCACTCTCGATAAAGGCTTATGACACCGTGCCTGGTTCATAGGTTTGAGTAATAATCATGGACAGGTGATCGGTTGAGTGCATCGTACTGTGAATACTTGGGAAGGATGTTGTGTTTGTTACGCTGTTGTGGTTGTGCATTAATACGGAAAAATATAAACGAACATTAAGTCATAAGGCAAGATTGTATGAAACAATTCCCGGCAGAAGTTCTTAAGATCATCCTTATAAGTTCGTTCTATTCTTCTCTTCCGAGATTGGCTTCTGACGCCGTGGCTGGTTCCTTAATTATGAGTAAAACGATAGACAGCTAATCCATTCAGTCCATCGTACTGTGAATATCTGGGAAGCACGTTGTGTTTGTTATGTTGTTGTATTGGTACATTATAACGAATAAATATGAACCAAAATTAAGTCTAAATGCAACCTTGTATAAAACAATTGCGGGCAGAAGTTGTTAAGATCATCCTTTAAAATGGGTTATAGTCTTCTCACTCGATAATAGCTTCTGACAGCGTGCCTGGTTTCTAGGTATGAGTAAAAACGATAGACATCTGATCGGTTGAGTGCATTGTACTGTGAATACTTGGGAAGCACGTTGTGTTTGTTACGTTGTTGTGTTTGTACATTAATAGGGAAAAATATGAACGAACATTAAGTCATAGGGCAACATTGTATAAAACAATGGCCGGCAGAAGTTCTGAGGATTATCCTTCAAAGTGTGTTCTACGCTTCACTCTCGATAATGGCTTCTGACATTGTGCCTGGTTCATAGGTATGAGTAATAACCATAGACAGGTGATCGGTTGAGTGCATCATACTGTGAATACTTGGGAAGGATGTTGTGTTTGTTACGCTGTTGTGGTTGTGCATTAATACGGAAAAATATAAACGAACATTAAGTCATAAGGCAAGATTGTATGAAACAATTCCCGGCAGAAGTTCTTAAGATCATCCTTAAAAGTTCGTTCTATTCTTCTCTCCCGAGAATAGCTTCTGACGCCGTGGCTGGTTCCTAGGTTTGAGTAAAAACCATAGACAGCTGATCGGTTGAGTGGATCCTACTGTGAATACTTGGGAATCACGTTGTGTTTGTACATTAATACGGAAATATATGAACGAACAATACGTCATAAGGCAAGATTGTATGAAACAATTCCCGGCAGAAGTTCTTAAGATCATCCTTAAAAGTTCGTTCTATTCTTCTCTCCCGAGAATGGCTTCTGACGCCGTGGCTGGTTCCTTAATTATGAGTGAAACGATAGACAGCTAATCCGTTCAGTTCATTGTACTGTGAATATCAGTGAAGCACGTTGTGTTTGTTACGTTGTTGTGTTCGTACTATAAGACGAATAAATATGATCCAAAATAAGTCTAAATGCAACATTGTATTAAACAATGACCGGCAGAAGTTCTGAGGATCATCCTTCAAAGTGTGTTCTATTCTTCTCTGTCGATAATGGCTTCTGACTTTGTGCCTGGTTCCTAGGTATGAGTAAAAACCATAGACAGTTGATCGGTTGAGTGCATCGTACTATGAATACTTGGGAAGCATGTTGTGTTTGTACAATAATACGAAAAAATATGAAGGAACATTAGGTCATAACGCAAGATTCTATGAAACAATTCCCGGCAGAAGTTCTTAAGATCATCCTTATAAGTTGGTTCTATTCTTCTCTTCCGAGAATGGCTTCTGACGCCGTGGCTGGTTCCTTAATTATGAGTAAAACGATAGACAGCTAATCCGTTCAGTCCATCGTACTGTGAATATCTGGTAAGCACGTTGTGTTTGTGACGTTGTTGTGCTGGTACATTAAGACGAATAAATATGATCCAAAATAAGTCTAAATGCATGAAACAATGGCCGGCAGAAGTTCTGAGGATTATCCTTTAAAGTGAGTTATATTCTTCTCACTCGATAATGGCTTCTGACACCGCGCTTGGTTCCTTTATTATGAGTAACAATGATAGACAGCTGATCGGTTGAGTGCATCGTACTGTGAATACTTGGGAAGCACGTTGTGTTTGTTACGTTGTGGTGTTTGTACATTAATACGGAAAATATGAACGAACAATAAGTCATAAGGCAAGATTGTATGAAACAATTCCCGGCAGAAGTTCTTAAGATCATCCTTAAAAGTTGGTTCTATTCTTCTCTCCCGAGAATGGCTTCTGACGCCGTGGCTGGTTCCTTAATTATGAGTAAAACGACAGACAGCTAATCCGTTCGGTCCATCGTACTGTGAATATCTGGGAAGCACGTTGTGTTTGTTACGGTTTTGTGTTGGCACATTATACGAGTAAACATGAACCAACATTAAGTCTAAATGCAACATTGTATGAAACAATTGCGGGCAGAAGTTGTTAAGATCATCCTTTAAAATGGGTTATAATCTTCTCACTCGATAAACCGTACCTGGTTCCTAGGTATGAGTAAAAACGATAGACAGATTATCGGAAGAGTCCATCTTGCTGTGAATATTTGGGAAGTAGGTTGTGTTTGTTACGTTGTTGTGTCGGTACATTATTACGAATAAATATGAACCAACATTAAGTCTAAATGCAACATTGTATGAAACAATAACCGGCAGAAGTTCTGAGGATCATCCTTCAAAGTGTATTCTATTCTTCTCTCTTGATAATGGCTTCTGACACCGTGCCTGGTTCCTAGGTTTGAGTAAAAACCATAGACAGCTGATCGGTTGAGTGGATCCTACTGTGAATACTTGGGAATCACGTTGTGTTTGTACATTAATACGGAAATATATGAACGAACAATACGTCATAAGGCAAGATTGTATGAAACAATTCCCGGCAGAAGTTCTTAAGATCATCCTTAAAAATTGGTTCTATTCTTCTCTCCCGAGAATGGCTTCTGACGCCGTGGCTGGTTCCTTAATTATGAGTAAAACGACAGACAGCTAATCCGTTCTGTCCATCGTACTGTGAATATCTGGGAAGCACGTTGTGTTTGTTACGGTTTTGTGTTGGCACAATATACGAGTAAACATGAACCAAAATTAAGTCTAAATACGACCTTGTATGAAATAATTGCGAGCAGAAGTTGTTAAGATCATCCTTTAAAATGGGTTATAATCTTCTCACTCGATAATAGCTTCTGCCACCGTACCTAGTTCCTAGGTATGAGTAAAAACGATAGACAGCTTATCGGCTGAGTCCATCTTGCTGTGAATATCTGGGAAGCACGTTGTGTTTGTTACGTTGTTGTGTTGGTAAGTTAATACGTATAAATAGTAAACTACATTAGGCCTAAATGCAACATTGTTTAAAACAATTGCCGGCAGAAGTTCCAAGGAACATCCTTTAAAGTGGGTTATATTCTTCTGACTCGATAATGGCTTCTGACACCGCGCTTGGTTCCTTAATTATGAGTAAAAATGATAGACAGCTGATCGGTTGAGTGCATCGTACTGTGAATACTTGGGAAGCACGTTGTGTTTGTTACGTTGTTGTGTTTGTACATTAATACGAAAATATATGAACGAACAATAAGTCATAAGGCGAGATTGTATGAAACAATTCCCGGCAGAAGTTCTTAAGATCATCCTTAAAATTGGTTCTATTCTTCTCTCCCGAGAATGGCTTCTGACGCCGTGGCTGGTTCCTTAATTATGAGTGAAACGATAGACAGCTAATCCGTTCAGTCCATCGTACTGTGAATATCTGTTGAAGCACGTTGTGTTTGTTACGTTGTTGTGTTCGTACTATAAGACGAATAAATATGATCCAAAATTAAGTCTAAATGCAACATTGTATGAAACAATGGCCGGCAGAATTTCTGAGGATCATCCTTCAAAGTGTGTTGTATTCTTCTCTCTTGATAATGGCTTCTGACACCGTGCCTGGTTCCTAGGTATGAGTAAAAACCATAGACAGCTGATCGGTTGAGTGGATCCTACTGTGAATACTTGGGAAGCACGTTGTGTTGGTTACGTTGTTGTGTTTTACATTAATACGGAAATATATGAACGAACAATACGTCATAAGGCAAGATTGTATGAAACAATTCCCGGCAGAAGTTCTTAAGATCATCCTTAAAAGTTGGTTCTATACTTCTCTCCCGAGAATGGCTTCTGACGCCGTGGCTGGTTCCTTAATTATGAGTAAAACGACAGACAGCTAATCCGTTCGGTCCATCGTACTGTGAATATCTGGGAAGCACGTTGTGTTACGGTTTTGTGTTGGCACAATATACGAGTAAACATGAACCAAAATTAAGTCTAAATACAACCTTGTATGAAATAATTGCGGGCAGAAGTTGTTAAGATCATCCTTTAAAATGGGTTATAATCTTCTCACTCGATAATAGCTTCTGCCACCGTACCTGGTTCCTAGGTATGAGTAAAAACGATAGACAGATTATCGGATGAGTCCATCTTGCTGTGAATATATGGGAAGTAGGTTGTGTTTGTTACGTTGTTGTGTCGGTACATTATTACGAATAAATATGAACCAACATTAAGTCTAAATGCAACATTGTATGAAACAATAACCGGCAGAAGTTCTGAGGATCATCCTTCAAAGTGTATTCTATTCTTCTCTCTTGATAATGGCTTCTGACACCGTGCCTGGTTCCTAGGTTTGAGTAAAAACCATAGACAGCTGATCGGTTGAGTGGATCCTACTGTGAATACTTGGGAATCACGTTGTGTTTGTACATTAATACGGAAATATATGAACGAACAATACGTCATAAGGCAAGATTGTATGAAACAATTCCCGGCAGAAGTTCTTAAGATCATCCTTAAAAGTTGGTTCTATACTTCTCTCCCGAGAATGGCTTCTGACGCCGTGGCTGGTTCCTTAATTATGAGTAAAACGACAGACAGCTAATCCGTTCGGTCCATCGTACTGTGAATATCTGGGAAGCACGTTGTGTTTGTTACGGTTTTGTGTTGGTACATTATACGAGTAAACATGAACCAAAATTAAGTCTAAATACAACCTTGTATGAAATAATTGCGAGCAGAAGTTGTTAAGATCATCCTTTAAAATGGGTTATAATCTTCTCACTCGATAATAGCTTCTGCCACCGTACCTGGTTCCTAGGTATGAGTAAAAACGATAGACAGCTCATCGGCTGAGTCCATCTTGCTGTGAATATCTGGGAAGCACGTTGTGTTTGTTACGTTGTTGTGTTGGTACATTAAGACGAATAAATATGATCCAACATTAAGTCTAAATGCATGAAACAATGGCCGGCAGAAGTTCTGAGGATCATCCTTTAAAGTGAGTTATATTCTTCTCACTCAATAATGGCTTCTGACACCGCGCATGGTTCCTTTATTATGAGTAACAATGATAGACAGCTGATCGGTTGAGTGCATCGTACTGTGAATACTTGTGAAGCACGTTGTGTTTGTTACGTTGTTGTGTTTGTAAATTAATACAGAAAAATATGAACGAACATTAGGTCATAAGGCAAAATTGTATAAAACAATGGCCGGCAGAAGTTCTGAGGATTATCCTTCAAAGTGTGTTCTATGCTTCACTCTCGATAATGGCTTCTGACACCGTGCCTGGTTCATAGGTTTGAGTAATAACCATGGACAGGTGATCGGTTGAGTGCATCGTACTGTGAATACTTGGGAAGGATGTTGTGTTTGTTACGCTGTTGTGGTTGTGCATTAATACGGAAAAATATAAACGAACATTAAGTCATAAGGCAAGATTGTATGAAACAATTCCCGGCAGAAGTTCTTAAGATCATCCTTATAAGTTGGTTCTATTCTTCTCTTCCGAGATTGGCTTCTGACGCCGTGGCTGGTTCCTTAATTATGAGTAAAACGATAGACAGCTAATCCGTTCAGTCCATCGTACTGTGAATATCTGGGAAGCACGTTGTGTTTGTTATGTTGTTGTATTGGTACATTATAACGAATAAATATGAACCAAAATTAAGTCTAAATGCAACCTTGTATAAAACAATTGCGGGCAGAAGTTGTTAAGATCATCCTTTAAAATGGGTTATAGTCTTCTCACTCGATAATAGCTTCTGACAGCGTGCCTGGTTTCTAGGTATGAGTAAAAACGATAGACAGCTGATCGGTTGAGTGCATCGTACTGTGAATACTTGGGAAGCACGTTGTGTTTGTTACGTTGTTGTGTTTGTACATTAATAGGGAAAAATATGAACGAACATTAAGTCATAGGGCAACATTGTATGAAACAATGGCCGGCAGAAGTTCTGAGGATTATCCTTTAAAGTGTGTTCTACGCTTCACTCTCGATAATGGCTTCTGACATTGTGCCTGGTTCATAGTTATGAGTAATAACCATAGACAGGTGATCGGTTGAGTGCATCGTACTGTGAATACTTGGGAAGGATGTTGTGTTTGTTACGCTGTTGTGGTTGTGCATTAATACGGAAAAATATAAACGAACATTAAGTCATAAGGCAAGATTGTATGAAACAATTCCCGGCAGAAGTTCTTAAGATCATCCTTAAAAGTTGGTTCTATTCTTCTCTCCCGAGAATGGCTTCTGACGCCGTGGCTGGTTCCTTAATTATGAGTGAAACGATAGACAGCTAATCCGTTCAGTTCATCGTACTGTGAATATCAATGAAGCACGTTGTGTTTGTTACGTTGTTGTGTTCGTACTATAAGACGAATAAATATGATCCAAAATAAGTCTAAATGCAACATTGTATGAAACAATGACCGGCAGAAGTTCTGAGGATCATCCTTCAAAGTGTGTTCTATTCTTCTCTGTCGATAATGGCTTCTGACTTTGTGCCTTGTTCCTAGGTATGAGTAAAAACCATAGACAGTTGATCGGTTGAGTGCATCGTACTATGAATACTTGGGAAGCATGTTGTGTTTGTTACGTTGTTGTGTTTGAACAATAATACGAAAAAATATGAAGGAACATTAGGTCATAACGCAAGATTGTATGAAACAATTCCCGGCAGAAGTTCTTAAGATCATCCTTAAAAGTTGGTTCTATTCTTCTCTCCCGAGAATGGCTTCTGACGCCGTGGCTGGCTCCTTAATTATGAGTAAAACGACAGACAGCTAATCCGTTCGGTCCATCGTATTGTGAATATCTGGGAAGCACGTTGTGTTTATTATGGTTTTGTGTTGGTACATTATACGAGTAAACATGAACAAAATTAAGTCTAAATGCAACCTTGTATGAAACAATTGCGGGCAGAAGTTGTTAAGATCATCCTTTAAAATGGGTTATAATCTTCTCACTCGATAAACCGTACCTGGTTCCTAGGTATGAGTAAAAACGATAGACAGATTATCGGATGAGTCCATCTTGCTGTGAATATATGGGAAGTAGGTTGTGTTTGTTACGTTGTTGTGTCGGTACATTATTACGAATAAATATGAACCAACATTAAGTCTAAATGCAACATTGTATGAAACAATAACCGGCAGAAGTTCTGAGGATCATCCTTCAAAGTGTATTCTATTCTTCTCTCTTGATAATGGCTTCTGACACCGTGCCTGGTTCCTAGGTTTGAGTAAAAACCATAGACAGCTGATCGGTTGAGTGGATCCTACTGTGAATACTTGGGAATCACGTTGTGTTTGTACATTAATACGGAAATATATGAACGAACAATACGTCATAAGGCAAGATTGTATGAAACAATTCCCGGCAGAAGTTCTTAAGATCATCCTTAAGAGTTGGTTCTATACTTCTCTCCCGAGAATGGCTTCTGACGCCGTGGCTGGTTCCTTAATTATGAGTAAAACGACAGACAGCTAATCCGTTCGGTTCATCGTACTGTGAATATCTGGGAAGCACGTTGTGTTTGTTACGGTTTTGTGTTGGCACAATATACGAGTAAACATGAACCAAAATTAAGTCTAAATACAACCTTGTGTGAAATAATTGCGGGCAGAAGTTGTTAAGATCATCCTTATAAATGGGTTATAATCTTCTCACTCGATAGTAGCTTATGCCACCGTACCTGGTTCCTAGGTATGAGTAAAAACGATAGACAGCTCATCGGCTGAGTCCATCTTGCTGTGAATATCTGGGAAGCACGTTGTGTTTGTTACGTTGTTGTGTTGGTACATTAAGACGAATAAATATGATCCAAAATTAAGTCTAAATGCATGAAACAATGGCCGGCAGAAGTTCTGAGGATCATCCTTTAAAGTGAGTTATATTCTTCTCACTCAATAATGGCTTCTGACACCGCGCATGGTTCCTTTATTATGAGTAACAATGATAGACAGCTGATCGGTTGAGTGCATCGTACTGTGAATACTTGGGAAGCACGTTGTGTTTGTTACGTTGTTGTGTTTGTAAATTAATACGGAAAAATATGAACGAACATTAGGTCATAAGGCAAAATTGTATGAAACAATGGCCGGCAGAAGTTCTGAGGATTATCCTTCAAAGTGTGTTCTATGCTTCACTCTCGATAATGGCTTCTGACACCGTGCCTGGTTCATAGGTTTGAGTAATAATCATGGACAGGTGATCGGTTGAGTGCATCGTACTGTGAATACTTGGGAAGGATGTTGTGTTTGTTACGCTGTTGTGGTTGTGCATTAATACGGAAAAATATAAACGAACATTAAGTCATAAGGCAAGATTGTATGAAACAATTCCCGGCAGAAGTTCTTAAGATCATCCTTATAAGTTCGTTCTATTCTTCTCTTCCGAGATTGGCTTCTGACGCCGTGGCTGGTTCCTTAATTATGAGTAAAACGATAGACAGCTAATCCATTCAGTCCATCGTACTGTGAATATCTGGGAAGCACGTTGTGTTTGTTATGTTGTTGTATTGGTACATTATAACGAATAAATATGAACCAAAATTAAGTCTAAATGCAACCTTGTATAAAACAATTGCGGGCAGAAGTTGTTAAGATCATCCTTTAAAATGGGTTATAGTCTTCTCACTCGATAATAGCTTCTGACAGCGTGCCTGGTTTCTAGGTATGAGTAAAAACGATAGACATCTGATCGGTTGAGTGCATTGTACTGTGAATACTTGGGAAGCACGTTGTGTTTGTTACGTTGTTGTGTTTGTACATTAATAAGGAAAAATATGAACGAACATTAAGTCATAGGGCAACATTGTATAAAACAATGGCCGGCAGAAGTTCTGAGGATTATCCTTCAAAGTGTGTTCTACGCTTCACTCTCGATAATGGCTTCTGACATTGTGCCTGGTTCATAGGTATGAGTAATAACCATAGACAGGTGATCGGTTGAGTGCATCATACTGTGAATACTTGGGAAGGATGTTGTGTTTGTTACGCTGTTGTGGTTGTGCATTAATACGGAAAAATATAAACGAACATTAAGTCATAAGGCAAGATTGTATGAAACAATTCCCGGCAGAAGTTCTTAAGATCATCCTTAAAAGTTCGTTCTATTCTTCTCTCCCGAGAATAGCTTCTGACGCCGTGGCTGGTTCCTTAATTATGAGTGAAACCATAGACAGCTAATCCGTTCAGTTCATTGTACTGTGAATATCAGTGAAGCACGTTGTGTTTGTTACGTTGTTGTGTTCGTACTATAAGACGAATAAATATGATCCAAAATAAGTCTAAATGCAACATTGTATTAAACATTGACCGGCAGAAGTTCTGAGGATCATCCTTCAAAGTGTGTTCTATTCTTCTCTGTCGATAATGGCTTCTGACTTTGTGCCTGGTTCCTAGGTATGAGTAAAAACCATAGACAGTTGATCGGTTGAGTGCATCGTACTATGAATACTTGGGAAGCATGTTGTGTTTGTTACGTTGTTTTGTTTGTACAATAATACGAAAAAATATGAAGGAACATTAGGTCATAACGCAAGATTGTATGAAACAATTCCCGGCAGAAGTTCTTAAGATCATCCTTATAAGTTGGTTCTATTCTTCTCTTCCGAGAATGGCTTCTGACGCCGTGGCTGGTTCCTTAATTATGAGTAAAACGATAGACAGCTAATCCGTTCAGTCCATCGTACTGTGAATATCTGGTATGCACGTTGTGTTTGTGACGTTGTTGTGCTGGTACATTAAGACGAATAAATATGATCCAAAATAAGTCTAAATGCATGAAACAACGGCCGGCAGAAGTTCTGAGGATTATCCTTTAAAGTGAGTTATATTCTTCTCACTCGATAATGGCTTCTGACACCGCGCTTGGTTCCTTTATTATGAGTAACAATGATAGACAGCTGATCGGTTGAGTGCATCGTACTGTGAATACTTGGGAAGCACGTTGTGTTTGTTACGTTGTGGTGTTTGTACATTAATACGGAAAATATGAACGAACAATAAGTCATAAGGCAAGATTGTATGAAACAATTCCCGGCAGAAGTTCTTAAGATCATCCTTAAAAGTTGGTTCTATTCTTCTCTCCCGAGAATGGCTTCTGACGCCGTGGCTGGTTCCTTAATTATGAGTAAAACGACAGACAGCTAATCCGTTCGGTCCATCGTACTGTGAATATCTGGGAAGCACGTTGTGTTTGTTACGGTTTTGTGTTGGCACATTATACGATGATTGTTGGAGTTTAGTGGCGCAAGGGCCAGGTATGGCCAAAGAGCGCCATGACAGTATTAGTTCGCGCCAAGACGATGGTAATGGCTTGTTAGTGGTAGATGAATAGGGAATTATATGAACATTAGATGTGGCATGGCTGTAAAGGGGCCTAAAATCAGTCGCTGTAAAGTGCGTAAAATCTATAAGTAATAAGATTATGGCAATGAGTGATTATGTGTACTATGGACATGAAGAATGCATTGCGAAAGAATGATACGAGTTACAAAAAATTAAAGATACAAGTATTGGCCAGAAGCACAAGTGCCTAAACAGGGCCCTTGAAACACAAGGGCCTGGAGGCATGTGCAGTTAAAAAACTATCGCAGCAGCATCCTCTAGAGAGAGGATGCACTACGAACTTATTGGGCTAGTTACATGTAGCACAACATCTTTCAAGAAAGCAAGGACTGCGTTGGTGCTAAAAAGTGGTTCTTTACCGAGAAACATAGCGGGATGCAGAGGGACACAATAGCGATATGCGAGAGGAAAATGTTTCTTTCTTTCTCTTTCGGCTTCCCGACACTCCAAGAGGACGTGGAGGACGGTGATCCTGTCGCCACATCTACCACATGTTGGAGGATCATTTCCATTCAATAGAAAATTGTGAGTACCATATGTGTGTCCTATTCTGAGACGACAGAATAGGACATCAGTTCGTCGTGTTTTAGTTGTACAGGGCCAGAAACCTAACTGTGGCTTAATCAAGTGGAGCTTATTAGTTGTTTCAGCGTCCCACAGACGCTGCCAGTGGCCTCGCAGTTTCCTTCGCAAAAAAGGCTTCAGATCTGTGGAGGAAATAGCAGCGGCAGGATTAATAGCTTGCGATGTAGTTGATGTGGCCAACTGGTCTGCTAGCACATTGCCCTCGATGCCTCTATGGCCAGGCACCCAGCATATTATTACATGTCTACGAGATTGGTAAATGTTACACAAGAGTGAGTAAAGCTCGTTAACAACAGGATTCTTATGCTTTTGTAAAGATGTTAGCGCTTTTACAAGACTCAACGAGTCTGTGAATATTATTGCCTTTTGTAGTTTCAATTTCTCTATATGCTTCACCGCAGACAGTACTGCGTAGGCTTCTGCGGTGAAGATGCTTGTTAGGGGGTTCAATACGTCAGTTTTAGAAAAGGAGGGGCCAACAGCGGCGTAAGATACGCCAGCATGGGACTTGGATGCGTCGGTATAGAATTCCGAGCACGAGTACTTCGATTGAAGTTCGCGGAAATGCATTGCAATTTCGAGCTCGGGAGCGTGCTTTGTGACCTCTACAAAGGATAGATCACATTCTATCACCTGCCAGGCACATTATACGAGTAAACATGAACCAACATTAAGTCTAAATGCAACATTGTATGAAACAATTGCGGGCAGAAGTTGTTAAGATCATCCTTTAAAATGGGTTATAATCTTCTCTCTCGATAGTAGCTTATGCCACCGTACCTGGTTCCTAGGTATGAGTAAAAACGATAGACAGCTCATCGGCTGAGTCCATCTTGCTGTGAATATCTGGGAAGCACGTTGTGTTTGTTACGTTGTTGTGTTGGTACATTAAGACGAATAAATATGATCCAAAATTAAGTCTAAATGCATGAAACAATGGCCGGCAGAAGTTCTGAGGATCATCCTTTAAAGTGAGTTATATTCTTCTCACTCAATAATGGCTTCTGACACCGCGCATGGTTCCTTTTATATGAGTAACAATGATAGACAGCTGATCGGTTGAGTGCATCGTACTGTGAATACTTGGGAAGCACGTTGTGTTTGTTACGTTGTTGTGTTTGTAAATTAATACGGAAAAATATGAACGAACATTAGGTCATAAGGCAAAATTGTATGAAACAATGGCCGGCAGAAGTTCTGAGGATTATCCTTCAAAGTGTGTTCTATGCTTCACTCTCGATAAAGGCTTATGACACCGTGCCTGGTTCATAGGTTTGAGTAATAATCATGGACAGGTGATCGGTTGAGTGCATCGTACTGTGAATACTTGGGAAGGATGTTGTGTTTGTTACGCTGTTGTGGTTGTGCATTAATACGGAAAAATATAAACGAACATTAAGTCATAAGGCAAGATTGTATGAAACAATTCCCGGCAGAAGTTCTTAAGATCATCCTTATAAGTTCGTTCTATTCTTCTCTTCCGAGATTGGCTTCTGACGCCGTGGCTGGTTCCTTAATTATGAGTAAAACGAT
Source organism: Dermacentor silvarum (assembly GCF_013339745.2). NCBI lineage: Eukaryota > Metazoa > Arthropoda > Arachnida > Ixodida > Ixodidae > Dermacentor > Dermacentor silvarum. Next base: position 148,909,117 of record NC_051158.1, on the reverse strand, counting down.
AGACAGCTAATCCATTCAGTCCATCGTACTGTGAATATCTGGGAAGCACGTTGTGTTTGTTATGTTGTTGTATTGGTACATTATAACGAATAAATATGAACCAAAATTAAGTCTAAATGCAACCTTGTATAAAACAATTGCGGGCAGAAGTTGTTAAGATCATCCTTTAAAATGGGTTATAGTCTTCTCACTCGATAATAGCTTCTGACAGCGTGCCTGGTTTCTAGGTATGAGTAAAAACGATAGACATCTGATCGGTTGAGTGCATTGTACTGTGAATACTTGGGAAGCACGTTGTGTTTGTTACGTTGTTGTGTTTTACATTAATAGGGAAAAATATGAACGAACATTAAGTCATAGGGCAACATTGTATAAAACAATGGCCGGCAGAAGTTCTGAGGATTATCCTTCAAAGTGTGTTCTACGCTTCACTCTCGATAATGGCTTCTGACATTGTGCCTGGTTCATAGGTATGAGTAATAACCATAGACAGGTGATCGGTTGAGTGCATCATACTGTGAATACTTGGGAAGGATGTTGTGTTTGTTACGCTGTTGTGGTTGTGCATTAATACGGAAAAATATAAACGAACATTAAGTCATAAGGCAAGATTGTATGAAACAATTCCCGGCAGAAGTTCTTAAGATCATCCTTAAAAGTTCGTTCTATTCTTCTCTCCCGAGAATAGCTTCTGACGCCGTGGCTGGTTCCTAGGTTTGAGTAAAAACCATAGACAGCTGATCGGTTGAGTGGATCCTACTGTGAATACTTGGGAATCACGTTGTGTTTGTACATTAATACGGAAATATATGAACGAACAATACGTCATAAGGCAAGATTGTATGAAACAATTCCCGGCAGAAGTTCTTAAGATCATCCTTAAAAGTTCGTTCTATTCTTCTCTCCCGAGAATGGCTTCTGACGCCGTGGCTGGTTCCTTAATTATGAGTGAAACGATAGACAGCTAATCCGTTCAGTTCATTGTACTGTGAATATCAGTGAAGCACGTTGTGTTTGTTACGTTGTTGTGTTCGTACTATAAGACGAATAAATATGATCCAAAATAAGTCTAAATGCAACATTGTATTAAACAATGACCGGCAGAAGTTCTGAGGATCATCCTTCAAAGTGTGTTCTATTCTTCTCTGTCGATAATGGCTTCTGACTTTGTGCCTGGTTCCTAGGTATGAGTAAAAACCATAGACAGTTGATCGGTTGAGTGCATCGTACTATGAATACTTGGGAAGCATGTTGTGTTTGTACAATAATACGAAAAAATATGAAGGAACATTAGGTCATAACGCAAGATTCTATGAAACAATTCCCGGCAGAAGTTCTTAAGATCATCCTTATAAGTTGGTTCTATTCTTCTCTTCCGAGAATGGCTTCTGACGCCGTGGCTGGTTCCTTAATTATGAGTAAAACGATAGACAGCTAATCCGTTCAGTCCATCGTACTGTGAATATCTGGTAAGCACGTTGTGTTTGTGACGTTGTTGTGCTGGTACATTAAGACGAATAAATATGATCCAAAATAAGTCTAAATGCATGAAACAATGGCCGGCAGAAGTTCTGAGGATTATCCTTTAAAGTGAGTTATATTCTTCTCACTCGATAATGGCTTCTGACACCGCGCTTGGTTCCTTTATTATGAGTAACAATGATAGACAGCTGATCGGTTGAGTGCATCGTACTGTGAATACTTGGGAAGCACGTTGTGTTTGTTACGTTGTGGTGTTTGTACATTAATACGGAAAATATGAACGAACAATAAGTCATAAGGCAAGATTGTATGAAACAATTCCCGGCAGAAGTTCTTAAGATCATCCTTAAAAGTTGGTTCTATTCTTCTCTCCCGAGAATGGCTTCTGACGCCGTGGCTGGTTCCTTAATTATGAGTAAAACGACAGACAGCTAATCCGTTCGGTCCATCGTACTGTGAATATCTGGGAAGCACGTTGTGTTTGTTACGGTTTTGTGTTGGCACATTATACGAGTAAACATGAACCAACATTAAGTCTAAATGCAACATTGTATGAAACAATTGCGGGCAGAAGTTGTTAAGATCATCCTTTAAAATGGGTTATAATCTTCTCACTCGATAAACCGTACCTGGTTCCTAGGTATGAGTAAAAACGATAGACAGATTATCGGAAGAGTCCATCTTGCTGTGAATATTTGGGAAGTAGGTTGTGTTTGTTACGTTGTTGTGTCGGTACATTATTACGAATAAATATGAACCAACATTAAGTCTAAATGCAACATTGTATGAAACAATAACCGGCAGAAGTTCTGAGGATCATCCTTCAAAGTGTATTCTATTCTTCTCTCTTGATAATGGCTTCTGACACCGTGCCTGGTTCCTAGGTTTGAGTAAAAACCATAGACAGCTGATCGGTTGAGTGGATCCTACTGTGAATACTTGGGAATCACGTTGTGTTTGTACATTAATACGGAAATATATGAACGAACAATACGTCATAAGGCAAGATTGTATGAAACAATTCCCGGCAGAAGTTCTTAAGATCATCCTTAAAAATTGGTTCTATTCTTCTCTCCCGAGAATAGCTTCTGACGCCGTGGCTGGTTCCTTAATTATGAGTAAAACGACAGACAGCTAATCCGTTCTGTCCATCGTACTGTGAATATCTGGGAAGCACGTTGTGTTTGTTACGGTTTTGTGTTGGCACAATATACGAGTAAACATGAACCAAAATTAAGTCTAAATACGACCTTGTATGAAATAATTGCGAGCAGAAGTTGTTAAGATCATCCTTTAAAATGGGTTATAATCTTCTCACTCGATAATAGCTTCTGCCACCGTACCTAGTTCCTAGGTATGAGTAAAAACGATAGACAGCTTATCGGCTGAGTCCATCTTGCTGTGAATATCTGGGAAGCACGTTGTGTTTGTTACGTTGTTGTGTTGGTAAGTTAATACGTATAAATAGTAAACTACATTAGGCCTAAATGCAACATTGTTTAAAACAATTGCCGGCAGAAGTTCCAAGGAACATCCTTTAAAGTGGGTTATATTCTTCTGACTCGATAATGGCTTCTGACACCGCGCTTGGTTCCTTAATTATGAGTAAAAATGATAGACAGCTGATCGGTTGAGTGCATCGTACTGTGAATACTTGGGAAGCACGTTGTGTTTGTTACGTTGTTGTGTTTGTACATTAATACGAAAATATATGAACGAACAATAAGTCATAAGGCGAGATTGTATGAAACAATTCCCGGCAGAAGTTCTTAAGATCATCCTTAAAATTGGTTCTATTCTTCTCTCCCGAGAATGGCTTCTGACGCCGTGGCTGGTTCCTTAATTATGAGTGAAACGATAGACAGCTAATCCGTTCAGTCCATCGTACTGTGAATATCTGTTGAAGCACGTTGTGTTTGTTACGTTGTTGTGTTCGTACTATAAGACGAATAAATATGATCCAAAATTAAGTCTAAATGCAACATTGTATGAAACAATGGCCGGCAGAATTTCTGAGGATCATCCTTCAAAGTGTGTTGTATTCTTCTCTCTTGATAATGGCTTCTGACACCGTGCCTGGTTCCTAGGTATGAGTAAAAACCATAGACAGCTGATCGGTTGAGTGGATCCTACTGTGAATACTTGGGAAGCACGTTGTGTTGGTTACGTTGTTGTGTTTTACATTAATACGGAAATATATGAACGAACAATACGTCATAAGGCAAGATTGTATGAAACAATTCCCGGCAGAAGTTCTTAAGATCATCCTTAAAAGTTGGTTCTATACTTCTCTCCCGAGAATGGCTTCTGACGCCGTGGCTGGTTCCTTAATTATGAGTAAAACGACAGACAGCTAATCCGTTCGGTCCATCGTACTGTGAATATCTGGGAAGCACGTTGTGTTACGGTTTTGTGTTGGCACAATATACGAGTAAACATGAACCAAAATTAAGTCTAAATACAACCTTGTATGAAATAATTGCGGGCAGAAGTTGTTAAGATCATCCTTTAAAATGGGTTATAATCTTCTCACTCGATAATAGCTTCTGCCACCGTACCTGGTTCCTAGGTATGAGTAAAAACGATAGACAGATTATCGGATGAGTCCATCTTGCTGTGAATATATGGGAAGTAGGTTGTGTTTGTTACGTTGTTGTGTCGGTACATTATTACGAATAAATATGAACCAACATTAAGTCTAAATGCAACATTGTATGAAACAATAACCGGCAGAAGTTCTGAGGATCATCCTTCAAAGTGTATTCTATTCTTCTCTCTTGATAATGGCTTCTGACACCGTGCCTGGTTCCTAGGTTTGAGTAAAAACCATAGACAGCTGATCGGTTGAGTGGATCCTACTGTGAATACTTGGGAATCACGTTGTGTTTGTACATTAATACGGAAATATATGAACGAACAATACGTCATAAGGCAAGATTGTATGAAACAATTCCCGGCAGAAGTTCTTAAGATCATCCTTAAAAGTTGGTTGTATACTTCTCTCCCGAGAATGGCTTCTGACGCCGTGGCTGGTTCCTTAATTATGAGTAAAACGACAGACAGCTAATCCGTTCGGTCCATCGTACTGTGAATATCTGGGAAGCACGTTGTGTTTGTTACGGTTTTGTGTTGGTACATTATACGAGTAAACATGAACCAAAATTAAGTCTAAATACAACCTTGTATGAAATAATTGCGAGCAGAAGTTGTTAAGATCATCCTTTAAAATGGGTTATAATCTTCTCACTCGATAATAGCTTCTGCCACCGTACCTGGTTCCTAGGTATGAGTAAAAACGATAGACAGCTCATCGGCTGAGTCCATCTTGCTGTGAATATCTGGGAAGCACGTTGTGTTTGTTACGTTGTTGTGTTGGTACATTAAGACGAATAAATATGATCCAACATTAAGTCTAAATGCATGAAACAATGGCCGGCAGAAGTTCTGAGGATCATCCTTTAAAGTGAGTTATATTCTTCTCACTCAATAATGGCTTCTGACACCGCGCATGGTTCCTTTATTATGAGTAACAATGATAGACAGCTGATCGGTTGAGTGCATCGTACTGTGAATACTTGTGAAGCACGTTGTGTTTGTTACGTTGTTGTGTTTGTAAATTAATACAGAAAAATATGAACGAACATTAGGTCATAAGGCAAAATTGTATAAAACAATGGCCGGCAGAAGTTCTGAGGATTATCCTTCAAAGTGTGTTCTATGCTTCACTCTCGATAATGGCTTCTGACACCGTGCCTGGTTCATAGGTTTGAGTAATAACCATGGACAGGTGATCGGTTGAGTGCATCGTACTGTGAATACTTGGGAAGGATGTTGTGTTTGTTACGCTGTTGTGGTTGTGCATTAATACGGAAAAATATAAACGAACATTAAGTCATAAGGCAAGATTGTATGAAACAATTCCCGGCAGAAGTTCTTAAGATCATCCTTATAAGTTGGTTCTATTCTTCTCTTCCGAGATTGGCTTCTGACGCCGTGGCTGGTTCCTTAATTATGAGTAAAACGATAGACAGCTAATCCGTTCAGTCCATCGTACTGTGAATATCTGGGAAGCACGTTGTGTTTGTTATGTTGTTGTATTGGTACATTATAACGAATAAATATGAACCAAAATTAAGTCTAAATGCAACCTTGTATAAAACAATTGCGGGCAGAAGTTGTTAAGATCATCCTTTAAAATGGGTTATAGTCTTCTCACTCGATAATAGCTTCTGACAGCGTGCCTGGTTTCTAGGTATGAGTAAAAACGATAGACAGCTGATCGGAAGAGTCCATCTTGCTGTGAATATTTGGGAAGTAGGTTGTGTTTGTTACGTTGTTGTGTCGGTACATTATTACGAATAAATATGAACCAACATTAAGTCTAAATGCAACATTGTATGAAACAATAACCGGCAGAAGTTCTGAGGATCATCCTTCAAAGTGTATTCTATTCTTCTCTCTTGATAATGGCTTCTGACACCGTGCCTGGTTCCTAGGTTTGAGTAAAAACCATAGACAGCTGATCGGTTGAGTGGATCCTACTGTGAATACTTGGGAATCACGTTGTGTTTGTACATTAATACGGAAATATATGAACGAACAATACGTCATAAGGCAAGATTGTATGAAACAATTCCCGGCAGAAGTTCTTAAGATCATCCTTAAAAATTGGTTCTATTCTTCTCTCCCGAGAATGGCTTCTGACGCCGTGGCTGGTTCCTTAATTATGAGTAAAACGACAGACAGCTAATCCGTTCTGTCCATCGTACTGTGAATATCTGGGAAGCACGTTGTGTTTGTTACGGTTTTGTGTTGGCACAATATACGAGTAAACATGAACCAAAATTAAGTCTAAATACGACCTTGTATGAAATAATTGCGAGCAGAAGTTGTTAAGATCATCCTTTAAAATGGGTTATAATCTTCTCACTCGATAATAGCTTCTGCCACCGTACCTAGTTCCTAGGTATGAGTAAAAACGATAGACAGCTCATCGGCTGAGTCCATCTTGCTGTGAATATCTGGGAAGCACGTTGTGTTTGTTACGTTGTTGTGTTGGTACATTAAGACGAATAAATATGATCCAAAATTAAGTCTAAATGCATGAAACAATGGCCGGCAGAAGTTCTGAGGATCATCCTTTAAAGTGAGTTATATTCTTCTCACTCAATAATGGCTTCTGACACCGCGCATGGTTCCTTTATTATGAGTAACAATGATAGACAGCTGATCGGTTGAGTGCATCGTACTGTGAATACTTGGGAAGCACGTTGTGTTTGTTACGTTGTTGTGTTTGTAAATTAATACGGAAAAATATGAACGAACATTAGGTCATAAGGCAAAATTGTATGAAACAATGGCCGGCAGAAGTTCTGAGGATTATCCTTCAAAGTGTGTTCTATGCTTCACTCTCGATAAAGGCTTATGACACCGTGCCTGGTTCATAGGTTTGAGTAATAATCATGGACAGGTGATCGGTTGAGTGCATCGTACTGTGAATACTTGGGAAGGATGTTGTGTTTGTTACGCTGTTGTGGTTGTGCATTAATACGGAAAAATATAAACGAACATTAAGTCATAAGGCAAGATTGTATGAAACAATTCCCGGCAGAAGTTCTTAAGATCATCCTTATAAGTTCGTTCTATTCTTCTCTTCCGAGATTGGCTTCTGACGCCGTGGCTGGTTCCTTAATTATGAGTAAAACGATAGACAGCTAATCCATTCAGTCCATCGTACTGTGAATATCTGGGAAGCACGTTGTGTTTGTTATGTTGTTGTATTGGTACATTATAACGAATAAATATGAACCAAAATTAAGTCTAAATGCAACCTTGTATAAAACAATTGCGGGCAGAAGTTGTTAAGATCATCCTTTAAAATGGGTTATAGTCTTCTCACTCGATAATAGCTTCTGACAGCGTGCCTGGTTTCTAGGTATGAGTAAAAACGATAGACATCTGATCGGTTGAGTGCATTGTACTGTGAATACTTGGGAAGCACGTTGTGTTTGTTACGTTGTTGTGTTTTACATTAATAGGGAAAAATATGAACGAACATTAAGTCATAGGGCAACATTGTATAAAACAATGGCCGGCAGAAGTTCTGAGGATTATCCTTCAAAGTGTGTTCTACGCTTCACTCTCGATAATGGCTTCTGACATTGTGCCTGGTTCATAGGTATGAGTAATAACCATAGACAGGTGATCGGTTGAGTGCATCATACTGTGAATACTTGGGAAGGATGTTGTGTTTGTTACGCTGTTGTGGTTGTGCATTAATACGGAAAAATATAAACGAACATTAAGTCATAAGGCAAGATTGTATGAAACAATTCCCGGCAGAAGTTCTTAAGATCATCCTTAAAAGTTCGTTCTATTCTTCTCTCCCGAGAATAGCTTCTGACGCCGTGGCTGGTTCCTAGGTTTGAGTAAAAACCATAGACAGCTGATCGGTTGAGTGGATCCTACTGTGAATACTTGGGAATCACGTTGTGTTTGTACATTAATACGGAAATATATGAACGAACAATACGTCATAAGGCAAGATTGTATGAAACAATTCCCGGCAGAAGTTCTTAAGATCATCCTTAAAAGTTCGTTCTATTCTTCTCTCCCGAGAATGGCTTCTGACGCCGTGGCTGGTTCCTTAATTATGAGTGAAACGATAGACAGCTAATCCGTTCAGTTCATTGTACTGTGAATATCAGTGAAGCACGTTGTGTTTGTTACGTTGTTGTGTTCGTACTATAAGACGAATAAATATGATCCAAAATAAGTCTAAATGCAACATTGTATTAAACAATGACCGGCAGAAGTTCTGAGGATCATCCTTCAAAGTGTGTTCTATTCTTCTCTGTCGATAATGGCTTCTGACTTTGTGCCTGGTTCCTAGGTATGAGTAAAAACCATAGACAGTTGATCGGTTGAGTGCATCGTACTATGAATACTTGGGAAGCATGTTGTGTTTGTACAATAATACGAAAAAATATGAAGGAACATTAGGTCATAACGCAAGATTCTATGAAACAATTCCCGGCAGAAGTTCTTAAGATCATCCTTATAAGTTGGTTCTATTCTTCTCTTCCGAGAATGGCTTCTGACGCCGTGGCTGGTTCCTTAATTATGAGTAAAACGATAGACAGCTAATCCGTTCAGTCCATCGTACTGTGAATATCTGGTAAGCACGTTGTGTTTGTGACGTTGTTGTGCTGGTACATTAAGACGAATAAATATGATCCAAAATAAGTCTAAATGCATGAAACAATGGCCGGCAGAAGTTCTGAGGATTATCCTTTAAAGTGAGTTATATTCTTCTCACTCGATAATGGCTTCTGACACCGCGCTTGGTTCCTTTATTATGAGTAACAATGATAGACAGCTGATCGGTTGAGTGCATCGTACTGTGAATACTTGGGAAGCACGTTGTGTTTGTTACGTTGTGGTGTTTGTACATTAATACGGAAAATATGAACGAACAATAAGTCATAAGGCAAGATTGTATGAAACAATTCCCGGCAGAAGTTCTTAAGATCATCCTTAAAAGTTGGTTCTATTCTTCTCTCCCGAGAATGGCTTCTGACGCCGTGGCTGGTTCCTTAATTATGAGTAAAACGACAGACAGCTAATCCGTTCGGTCCATCGTACTGTGAATATCTGGGAAGCACGTTGTGTTTGTTACGGTTTTGTGTTGGCACATTATACGAGTAAACATGAACCAACATTAAGTCTAAATGCAACATTGTATGAAACAATTGCGGGCAGAAGTTGTTAAGATCATCCTTTAAAATGGGTTATAATCTTCTCACTCGATAAACCGTACCTGGTTCCTAGGTATGAGTAAAAACGATAGACAGATTATCGGAAGAGTCCATCTTGCTGTGAATATTTGGGAAGTAGGTTGTGTTTGTTACGTTGTTGTGTCGGTACATTATTACGAATAAATATGAACCAACATTAAGTCTAAATGCAACATTGTATGAAACAATAACCGGCAGAAGTTCTGAGGATCATCCTTCAAAGTGTATTCTATTCTTCTCTCTTGATAATGGCTTCTGACACCGTGCCTGGTTCCTAGGTTTGAGTAAAAACCATAGACAGCTGATCGGTTGAGTGGATCCTACTGTGAATACTTGGGAATCACGTTGTGTTTGTACATTAATACGGAAATATATGAACGAACAATACGTCATAAGGCAAGATTGTATGAAACAATTCCCGGCAGAAGTTCTTAAGATCATCCTTAAAAATTGGTTCTATTCTTCTCTCCCGAGAATAGCTTCTGACGCCGTGGCTGGTTCCTTAATTATGAGTAAAACGACAGACAGCTAATCCGTTCTGTCCATCGTACTGTGAATATCTGGGAAGCACGTTGTGTTTGTTACGGTTTTGTGTTGGCACAATATACGAGTAAACATGAACCAAAATTAAGTCTAAATACGACCTTGTATGAAATAATTGCGAGCAGAAGTTGTTAAGATCATCCTTTAAAATGGGTTATAATCTTCTCACTCGATAATAGCTTCTGCCACCGTACCTAGTTCCTAGGTATGAGTAAAAACGATAGACAGCTTATCGGCTGAGTCCATCTTGCTGTGAATATCTGGGAAGCACGTTGTGTTTGTTACGTTGTTGTGTTGGTAAGTTAATACGTATAAATAGTAAACTACATTAGGCCTAAATGCAACATTGTTTAAAACAATTGCCGGCAGAAGTTCCAAGGAACATCCTTTAAAGTGGGTTATATTCTTCTGACTCGATAATGGCTTCTGACACCGCGCTTGGTTCCTTAATTATGAGTAAAAATGATAGACAGCTGATCGGTTGAGTGCATCGTACTGTGAATACTTGGGAAGCACGTTGTGTTTGTTACGTTGTTGTGTTTGTACATTAATACGAAAATATATGAACGAACAATAAGTCATAAGGCGAGATTGTATGAAACAATTCCCGGCAGAAGTTCTTAAGATCATCCTTAAAATTGGTTCTATTCTTCTCTCCCGAGAATGGCTTCTGACGCCGTGGCTGGTTCCTTAATTATGAGTGAAACGATAGACAGCTAATCCGTTCAGTCCATCGTACTGTGAATATCTGTTGAAGCACGTTGTGTTTGTTACGTTGTTGTGTTCGTACTATAAGACGAATAAATATGATCCAAAATTAAGTCTAAATGCAACATTGTATGAAACAATGGCCGGCAGAATTTCTGAGGATCATCCTTCAAAGTGTGTTGTATTCTTCTCTCTTGATAATGGCTTCTGACACCGTGCCTGGTTCCTAGGTATGAGTAAAAACCATAGACAGCTGATCGGTTGAGTGGATCCTACTGTGAATACTTGGGAAGCACGTTGTGTTGGTTACGTTGTTGTGTTTTACATTAATACGGAAATATATGAACGAACAATACGTCATAAGGCAAGATTGTATGAAACAATTCCCGGCAGAAGTTCTTAAGATCATCCTTAAAAGTTGGTTCTATACTTCTCTCCCGAGAATGGCTTCTGACGCCGTGGCTGGTTCCTTAATTATGAGTAAAACGACAGACAGCTAATCCGTTCGGTCCATCGTACTGTGAATATCTGGGAAGCACGTTGTGTTACGGTTTTGTGTTGGCACAATATACGAGTAAACATGAACCAAAATTAAGTCTAAATACAACCTTGTATGAAATAATTGCGGGCAGAAGTTGTTAAGATCATCCTTTAAAATGGGTTATAATCTTCTCACTCGATAATAGCTTCTGCCACCGTACCTGGTTCCTAGGTATGAGTAAAAACGATAGACAGATTATCGGATGAGTCCATCTTGCTGTGAATATATGGGAAGTAGGTTGTGTTTGTTACGTTGTTGTGTCGGTACATTATTACGAATAAATATGAACCAACATTAAGTCTAAATGCAACATTGTATGAAACAATAACCGGCAGAAGTTCTGAGGATCATCCTTCAAAGTGTATTCTATTCTTCTCTCTTGATAATGGCTTCTGACACCGTGCCTGGTTCCTAGGTTTGAGTAAAAACCATAGACAGCTGATCGGTTGAGTGGATCCTACTGTGAATACTTGGGAATCACGTTGTGTTTGTACATTAATACGGAAATATATGAACGAACAATACGTCATAAGGCAAGATTGTATGAAACAATTCCCGGCAGAAGTTCTTAAGATCATCCTTAAAAGTTGGTTGTATACTTCTCTCCCGAGAATGGCTTCTGACGCCGTGGCTGGTTCCTTAATTATGAGTAAAACGACAGACAGCTAATCCGTTCGGTCCATCGTACTGTGAATATCTGGGAAGCACGTTGTGTTTGTTACGGTTTTGTGTTGGTACATTATACGAGTAAACATGAACCAAAATTAAGTCTAAATACAACCTTGTATGAAATAATTGCGAGCAGAAGTTGTTAAGATCATCCTTTAAAATGGGTTATAATCTTCTCACTCGATAATAGCTTCTGCCACCGTACCTGGTTCCTAGGTATGAGTAAAAACGATAGACAGCTCATCGGCTGAGTCCATCTTGCTGTGAATATCTGGGAAGCACGTTGTGTTTGTTACGTTGTTGTGTTGGTACATTAAGACGAATAAATATGATCCAACATTAAGTCTAAATGCATGAAACAATGGCCGGCAGAAGTTCTGAGGATCATCCTTTAAAGTGAGTTATATTCTTCTCACTCAATAATGGCTTCTGACACCGCGCATGGTTCCTTTATTATGAGTAACAATGATAGACAGCTGATCGGTTGAGTGCATCGTACTGTGAATACTTGTGAAGCACGTTGTGTTTGTTACGTTGTTGTGTTTGTAAATTAATACAGAAAAATATGAACGAACATTAGGTCATAAGGCAAAATTGTATAAAACAATGGCCGGCAGAAGTTCTGAGGATTATCCTTCAAAGTGTGTTCTATGCTTCACTCTCGATAATGGCTTCTGACACCGTGCCTGGTTCATAGGTTTGAGTAATAACCATGGACAGGTGATCGGTTGAGTGCATCGTACTGTGAATACTTGGGAAGGATGTTGTGTTTGTTACGCTGTTGTGGTTGTGCATTAATACGGAAAAATATAAACGAACATTAAGTCATAAGGCAAGATTGTATGAAACAATTCCCGGCAGAAGTTCTTAAGATCATCCTTATAAGTTGGTTCTATTCTTCTCTTCCGAGATTGGCTTCTGACGCCGTGGCTGGTTCCTTAATTATGAGTAAAACGATAGACAGCTAATCCGTTCAGTCCATCGTACTGTGAATATCTGGGAAGCACGTTGTGTTTGTTATGTTGTTGTATTGGTACATTATAACGAATAAATATGAACCAAAATTAAGTCTAAATGCAACCTTGTATAAAACAATTGCGGGCAGAAGTTGTTAAGATCATCCTTTAAAATGGGTTATAGTCTTCTCACTCGATAATAGCTTCTGACAGCGTGCCTGGTTTCTAGGTATGAGTAAAAACGATAGACAGCTGATCGGAAGAGTCCATCTTGCTGTGAATATTTGGGAAGTAGGTTGTGTTTGTTACGTTGTTGTGTCGGTACATTATTACGAATAAATATGAACCAACATTAAGTCTAAATGCAACATTGTATGAAACAATAACCGGCAGAAGTTCTGAGGATCATCCTTCAAAGTGTATTCTATTCTTCTCTCTTGATAATGGCTTCTGACACCGTGCCTGGTTCCTAGGTTTGAGTAAAAACCATAGACAGCTGATCGGTTGAGTGGATCCTACTGTGAATACTTGGGAATCACGTTGTGTTTGTACATTAATACGGAAATATATGAACGAACAATACGTCATAAGGCAAGATTGTATGAAACAATTCCCGGCAGAAGTTCTTAAGATCATCCTTAAAAATTGGTTCTATTCTTCTCTCCCGAGAATGGCTTCTGACGCCGTGGCTGGTTCCTTAATTATGAGTAAAACGACAGACAGCTAATCCGTTCTGTCCATCGTACTGTGAATATCTGGGAAGCACGTTGTGTTTGTTACGGTTTTGTGTTGGCACAATATACGAGTAAACATGAACCAAAATTAAGTCTAAATACGACCTTGTATGAAATAATTGCGAGCAGAAGTTGTTAAGATCATCCTTTAAAATGGGTTATAATCTTCTCACTCGATAATAGCTTCTGCCACCGTACCTAGTTCCTAGGTATGAGTAAAAACGATAGACAGCTCATCGGCTGAGTCCATCTTGCTGTGAATATCTGGGAAGCACGTTGTGTTTGTTACGTTGTTGTGTTGGTACATTAAGACGAATAAATATGATCCAACATTAAGTCTAAATGCATGAAACAATGGCCGGCAGAAGTTCTGAGGATCATCCTTTAAAGTGAGTTATATTCTTCTCACTCAATAATGGCTTCTGACACCGCGCATGGTTCCTTTATTATGAGTAACAATGATAGACAGCTGATCGGTTGAGTGCATCGTACTGTGAATACTTGGGAAGCACGTTGTGTTTGTTACGTTGTTGTGTTTGTACATTAATAGGGAAAAATATGAACGAACATTAAGTCATAGGGCAACATTGTATGAAACAATGGCCGGCAGAAGTTCTGAGGATTATCCTTTAAAGTGTGTTCTACGCTTCACTCTCGATAATGGCTTCTGACATTGTGCCTGGTTCATAGTTATGAGTAATAACCATAGACAGGTGATCGGTTGAGTGCATCGTACTGTGAATACTTGGGAAGGATGTTGTGTTTGTTACGCTGTTGTGGTTGTGCATTAATACGGAAAAATATAAACGAACATTAAGTCATAAGGCAAGATTGTATGAAACAATTCCCGGCAGAAGTTCTTAAGATCATCCTTAAAAGTTGGTTCTATTCTTCTCTCCCGAGAATGGCTTCTGACGCCGTGGCTGGTTCCTTAATTATGAGTGAAACGATAGACAGCTAATCCGTTCAGTTCATCGTACTGTGAATATCAATGAAGCACGTTGTGTTTGTTACGTTGTTGTGTTCGTACTATAAGACGAATAAATATGATCCAAAATAAGTCTAAATGCAACATTGTATGAAACAATGACCGGAAGAAGTTCTGAGGATCATCCTTCAAAGTGTGTTCTATTCTTCTCTGTCGATAATGGCTTCTGACTTTGTGCCTTGTTCCTAGGTATGAGTAAAAACCATAGACAGTTGATCGGTTGAGTGCATCGTACTATGAATACTTGGGAAGCATGTTGTGTTTGTTACGTTGTTGTGTTTGAACAATAATACGAAAAAATATGAAGGAACATTAGGTCATAACGCAAGATTGTATGAAACAATTCCCGGCAGAAGTTCTTAAGATCATCCTTAAAAGTTGGTTCTATTCTTCTCTCCCGAGAATGGCTTCTGACGCCGTGGCTGGCTCCTTAATTATGAGTAAAACGACAGACAGCTAATCCGTTCGGTCCATCGTATTGTGAATATCTGGGAAGCACGTTGTGTTTATTATGGTTTTGTGTTGGTACATTATACGAGTAAACATGAACAAAATTAAGTCTAAATGCAACCTTGTATGAAACAATTGCGGGCAGAAGTTGTTAAGATCATCCTTTAAAATGGGTTATAATCTTCTCACTCGATAAACCGTACCTGGTTCCTATGTATGAGTAAAAACGATAGACAGATTATCGGATGAGTCCATCTTGCTGTGAATATATGGGAAGTAGGTTGTGTTTGTTACGTTGTTGTGTCGGTACATTATTACGAATAAATATGAACCAACATTAAGTCTAAATGCAACATTGTATGAAACAATAACCGGCAGAAGTTCTGAGGATCATCCTTCAAAGTGTATTCTATTCTTCTCTCTTGATAATGGCTTCTGACACCGTGCCTGGTTCCTAGGTTTGAGTAAAAACCATAGACAGCTGATCGGTTGAGTGGATCCTACTGTGAATACTTGGGAATCACGTTGTGTTTGTACATTAATACGGAAATATATGAACGAACAATACGTCATAAGGCAAGATTGTATGAAACAATTCCCGGCAGAAGTTCTTAAGATCATCCTTAAAAGTTGGTTCTATTCTTCTCTCCCGAGAATGGCTTCTGACGCCGTGGCTGGCTCCTTAATTATGAGTAAAACGACAGACAGCTAATCCGTTCGGTCCATCGTACTGTGAATATCTGGGAAGCACGTTGTGTTTGTTACGGTTTTGTGTTGGTACATTATACGAGTAAACATGAACCAAAATTAAGTCTAAATACAACCTTGTATGAAATAATTGCGAGCAGAAGTTGTTAAGATCATCCTTTAAAATGGGTTATAATCTTCTCACTCGATAATAGCTTCTGCCACCGTACCTGGTTCCTAGGTATGAGTAAAAACGATAGACAGCTCATCGGCTGAGTCCATCTTGCTGTGAATATCTGGGAAGCACGTTGTGTTTGTTACGTTGTTGTGTTGGTACATTAAGACGAATAAATATGATCCAACATTAAGTCTAAATGCATGAAACAATGGCCGGCAGAAGTTCTGAGGATCATCCTTTAAAGTGAGTTATATTCTTCTCACTCAATAATGGCTTCTGACACCGCGCATGGTTCCTTTATTATGAGTAACAATGATAGACAGCTGATCGGTTGAGTGCATCGTACTGTGAATACTTGTGAAGCACGTTGTGTTTGTTACGTTGTTGTGTTTGTAAATTAATACAGAAAAATATGAACGAACATTAGATCATAAGGCAAAATTGTATAAAACAATCGCCGGCAGAAGTTCTGAGGATTATCCTTCAAGGTGTGTTCTACGCTTCACTCTCGATAATGGCTTCTGACACCGTGCCTGGTTCATAGGTTTCAGTAATAACCATGGACAGGTGATCGGTTGAGTGCAGCGTACTGTGAATACTTGGGAAGGATGTTGTGTTTGTTACGCTGTTGTGGTTGTGCATTAATACGGAAAAATATAAACGATCATTAAGTCATAAGGCAAGATTGTATGAAACAATTCCCGGCAGAAGTTCTTAAGATCATCCTTATAAGTTGGTTCTATTCTTCTCTTCCGAGATTGGCTTCTGACGCCGTGGCTGGTTCCTTAATTATGAGTAAAACGATAGACAGCTAATCCGTTCAGTCCATCGTACTGTGAATATCTGGGAAGCACGTTGTGTTTGTTATGTTGTTGTATTGGTACATTATAACGAATAAATATGAACCAAAATTAAGTCTAAATGCAACCTTGTATAAAACAATTGCGGGCAGAAGTTGTTAAGATCATCCTTTAAAATGGGTTATAGTCTTCTCACTCGATAATAGCTTCTGACAGCGTGCCTGGTTTCTAGGTATGAGTAAAAACGATAGACAGCTGATCGGTTGAGTGCATCGTACTGTGAATACTTGGGAAGCATGTTGTGTTTGTTACGTTGTTGTGTTTGAACAATAATACGAAAAAATATGAAGGAACATTAGGTCATAACGCAAGATTGTATGAAACAATTCCCGGCAGAAGTTCTTAAGATCATCCTTAAAAGTTGGTTCTATTCTTCTCTCCCGAGAATGGCTTCTGACGCCGTGGCTGGCTCCTTAATTATGAGTAAAACGACAGACAGCTAATCCGTTCGGTCCATCGTATTGTGAATATCTGGGAAGCACGTTGTGTTTGTTACGGTTTTGTGTTGGTACATTATACGAGTAAACATGAACCAAAATTAAGTCTAAATACAACCTTGTATGAAATAATTGCGAGCAGAAGTTGTTAAGATCATCCTTTAAAATGGGTTATAATCTTCTCACTCGATAATAGCTTCTGCCACCGTACCTGGTTCCTAGGTATGAGTAAAAACGATAGACAGCTCATCGGCTGAGTCCATCTTGCTGTGAATATCTGGGAAGCACGTTGTGTTTGTTACGTTGTTGTGTTGGTACATTAAGACGAATAAATATGATCCAACATTAAGTCTAAATGCATGAAACAATGGCCGGCAGAAGTTCTGAGGATCATCCTTTAAAGTGAGTTATATTCTTCTCACTCAATAATGGCTTCTGACACCGCGCATGGTTCCTTTATTATGAGTAACAATGATAGACAGCTGATCGGTTGAGTGCATCGTACTGTGAATACTTGTGAAGCACGTTGTGTTTGTTACGTTGTTGTGTTTGTAAATTAATACAGAAAAATATGAACGAACATTAGATCATAAGGCAAAATTGTATAAAACAATCGCCGGCAGAAGTTCTGAGGATTATCCTTCAAGGTGTGTTCTACGCTTCACTCTCGATAATGGCTTCTGACACCGTGCCTGGTTCATAGGTTTCAGTAATAACCATGGACAGGTGATCGGTTGAGTGCATCGTACTGTGAATACTTGGGAAGGATGTTGTGTTTGTTACGCTGTTGTGGTTGTGCATTAATACGGAAAAATATAAACGATCATTAAGTCATAAGGCAAGATTGTATGAAACAATTCCCGGCAGAAGTTCTTAAGATCATCCTTATAAGTTGGTTCTATTCTTCTCTTCCGAGATTGGCTTCTGACGCCGTGGCTGGTTCCTTAATTATGAGTAAAACGATAGACAGCTAATCCGTTCAGTCCATCGTACTGTGAATATCTGGGAAGCACGTTGTGTTTGTTATGTTGTTGTATTGGTACATTATAACGAATAAATATGAACCAAAATTAAGTCTAAATGCAACCTTGTATAAAACAATTGCGGGCAGAAGTTGTTAAGATCATCCTTTAAAATGGGTTATAGTCTTCTCACTCGATAATAGCTTCTGACAGCGTGCCTGGTTTCTAGTTATGAGTAAAAACGATAGACAGCTGATCGGTTGAGTGCATCGTACTGTGAATACTTGGGAAGCATGTTGTGTTTGTTACGTTGTTGTGTTTGAACAATAATACGAAAAAATATGAAGGAACATTAGGTCATAACGCAAGATTGTATGAAACAATTCCCGGCAGAAGTTCTTAAGATCATCCTTAAAAGTTGGTTCTATTCTTCTCTCCCGAGAATGGCTTCTGACGCCGTGGCTGGCTCCTTAATTATGAGTAAAACGACAGACAGCTAATCCGTTCGGTCCATCGTATTGTGAATATCTGGGAAGCACGTTGTGTTTATTATGGTTTTGTGTTGGTACATTATACGAGTAAACATGAACAAAATTAAGTCTAAATGCAACCTTGTATGAAACAATTGCGGGCAGAAGTTGTTAAGATCATCCTTTAAAATGGGTTGTAATCTTCTCACTCGATAAACCGTACCTGGTTCCTAGGTATGAGTAAAAACGATAGACAGATTATCGGATGAGTCCATCTTGCTGTGAATATATGGGAAGTAGGTTGTGTTTGTTACGTTGTTGTGTCGGTACATTATTACGAATAAATATGAACCAACATTAAGTCTAAATGCAACATTGTATGAAACAATAACCGGCAGAAGTTCTGAGGATCATCCTTCAAAGTGTATTCTATTCTTCTCTCTTGATAATGGCTTCTGACACCGTGCCTGGTTCCTAGGTTTGAGTAAAAACCATAGACAGCTGATCGGTTGAGTGGATCCTACTGTGAATACTTGGGAATCACGTTGTGTTTGTACATTAATACGGAAATATATGAACGAACAATACGTCATAAGGCAAGATTGTATGAAACAATTCCCGGCAGAAGTTCTTAAGATCATCCTTAAAAGTTGGTTCTATTCTTCTCTCCCGAGAATGGCTTCTGACGCCGTGGCTGGCTCCTTAATTATGAGTAAAACGACAGACAGCTAATCCGTTCGGTCCATCGTACTGTGAATATCTGGGAAGCACGTTGTGTTTGTTACGGTTTTGTGTTGGTACATTATACGAGTAAACATGAACCAAAATTAAGTCTAAATACAACCTTGTATGAAATAATTGCGAGCAGAAGTTGTTAAGATCATCCTTTAAAATGGGTTATAATCTTCTCACTCGATAATAGCTTCTGCCACCGTACCTAGTTCCTAGGTATGAGTAAAAACGATAGACAGCTTATCGGCTGAGTTCATCTTGCTGTGAATATCTGGGAAGCACGTTGTGTTTGTTACGTTGTTGTGTTGGTAAGTTAATACGTATAAATAGTAAACTACATTAGGCCTAAATGCAACATTGTTTAAAACAATTGCCGGCAGACGTTCAAAGGAACATCCTTTACAGTGGGTTATATTCTTCTGACTCGATAATGGCTTCTGACGCCGTGGCTGGTTCTTAATTATGAGTAAAACGATAGACAGCTAATCCGTTCAGTCCATCGTACTGTGAATATCTGGTAAGCACGTTGTGTTTGTGACGTTGTTGTGTTGGTACATTAATACAGAAATATATAAACGAACATTAAGTCATAAGGCAAGATTGTATGAAACAATTCCCGGCAGAAGTTCTTAAGATCATCCTTATAAGTTGGTTCTATTCTTCTCTTCCGAGAATGGCTTCTGACGCCGTGGCTGGTTCCTTAATTATGAGTGAAACGATAGACAGCTAATCCGTTCAGTCCATCGTACTGTGAATATCTGTGAAGCACGTTGTGTTTGTTACGTTGTTGTGTTCGTACTATAAGACGAATAAATATGATCCAAAATTAAGTCTAAATGCAACACTGTATGAAACAATGGCCGGCAGAATTTCTGAGGATCATCCTTCAAAGTGTGTTCTATTCTTCTCTCTTGATAATGGCTTCTGACACCGTGCCTGGTTCCTAGGTATGAGTAAAAACCATAGACAGCTGATCGGTTGAGTGGATCCTACTGTGAATACTTGGGAAGCACGTTGTGTTGGTTACGTTGTTGTGTTTTACATTAATACGGAAATATATGAACGAACAATACGTCATAAGGCAAGATTGTATGAAACAATTCCCGGCAGAAGTTCTTAAGATCATCCTTAAAAGTTGGTTCTATACTTCTCCCCCGAGAATGGCTTCTGACGCCGTGGCTGGTTCCTTAATTATGAGTAAAACGACAGACAGCTAATCCGTTCGGTCCATCGTACTGTGAATATCTGGGAAGCACGTTGTGTTACGGTTTTGTGTTGGCACAATATACGAGTAAACATGAACCAAAATTAAGTCTAAATACAACCTTGTATGAAATAATTGCGGGCAGAAGTTGTTAAGATCATCCTTTAAAATGGGTTATAATCTTCTCACTCGATAATAGCTTCTGCCACCGTACCTGGTTCCTAGGTATGAGTAAAAACGATAGACAGCTTATCGGCTGAGTCCATCTTGCTGTGAATATCTGGGAAGCACGTTGTGTTTGTTACGTTGTTGTGTTGGTAAGTTAATACGTATAAATAGTAAACTACATTAGGCCTAAATGCAACATTGTTTAAAACAACTGCCGGCAGAAGTTCCGAGGAACATCCTTTAAAGTGGGTTATATTCTTCTGACTCGATAATGACTTCTGACACCGCGCTTGGTTCCTTTATTATGAGTAAAAATGATGGACAGCTGATCGGTTGAGTGCATCGTACTGTGAATACTTGGGAAGCACGTTGTGTTTGTTACGTTGTTGTGTTTGTACATTAATACAGAAATATATAAACGAACATTAAGTCATAAGGCAAGATTGTATGAAACAATTCCCGGCAGAAGTTCTTAAGATCATCCTTATAAGTTGGTTCTATTCTTCTCTTCCGAGAATGGCTTCAGACGCCGTGGCTGGTTCCTTAATTATGAGTAAAACGATAGACAGCTAATCCGTTCAGTCCATCGTACTGTGAATATCTGGTAAGCACGTTGTGTTTGTGACGTTGTTGTGCTGGTACATTAAGACGAATAAATATGATCCAAAATAAGTCTAAATGCATGAAACAATGGCCGGCAGAAGTTCTGAGGATTATCCTTTAAAGTGAGTTATATTCTTCTCACTCGATAATGGCTTCTGACACCGCGCTTGGTTCCTTTATTATGAGTAACAATGATAGACAGCTGATCGGTTGAGTGCATCGTACTGTGAATACTTGGGAAGCACGTTGTGTTTGTACATTAATACAGAAATATATAAACGAACATTAAGTCATAAGGCAAGATTGTATGAAACAATTCCCGGCAGAAGTTCTTAAGATCATCCTTATAAGTTGGTTCTATTCTTCTCTTCCGAGAATGGCTTCAGACGCCGTGGCTGGTTCCTTAATTATGAGTAAAACGATAGACAGCTAATCCGTTCGGTCCATCGTACTGTGAATATCTGGGAAGCACGTTGTGTTTGTTACGGTTTTGTGTTTGTACATTAATACGAAAATATATGAACGAACAATAAGTCATAAGGCGAGATTGTATGAAACAATTCCCGGCAGAAGTTCTTAAGATCATCCTTAAAATTGGTTCTATTCTTCTCTCCCGAGAATGGCTTCTGACGCCGTGGCTGGTTCCTTAATTATGAGTGAAACGATAGACAGCTAATCCGTTCAGTCCATTGTTGTGTTTGTACATTAATACAGAAATATATAAACGAACATTAAGTCATAAGGCAAGATTGTATGAAACAATTCCCGGCAGAAGTTCTTAAGATCATCCTTATAAGTTGGTTCTATTCTTCTCTTCCGAGAATGGCTTCTGACGCCGTGGCTGGTTCCTTAATTATGAGTGAAACGATAGACAGCTAATCCGTTCAGTCCATCGTACTGTGAATATCTGTGAAGCACGTTGTGTTTGTTACGTTGTTGTGTTCGTACTATAAGACGAATAAATATGATCCAAAATTAAGTCTAAATGCAACATTGTATGAAACAATTGTCGGCAGAATTTCTGAGGATCATTCTTCAAAGTGTGTTCTATTCTTCTCTGTCGATAATGGCTTCTGACTTTGTGCCTGGCTCCTAGGTATGAGTAAAAACCATAGACAGGTTATCGGTTGAGTGTATCGTACTGTGAATACTTGGGAAGGATGTTGTGTTTGTTACTCTGTTGGGGTTGTGCATTAATACGGAAAAATATAAACGAACATTAAGTCATAAGGCAAGATTGTATGAAACAATTCCCGGCAGAAGTTCTTAAGATCATCCTTATAAGTTGGTTCTATTCTTCTCTTCCGAGAATGGCTTCTGACGCCGTGGCTGGCCTCTTAATTATGAGTAAAACGACAGACAGCTAATCCGTTCAGTCCATCGTACTGTGAATATCTGGTAAGCACGTTGTGTTTGTGACATTGTTGTGTTGGTACATTAAGACGAATAAATATGATACAAAATTAAGTCTAAATGCATGAAACAATGGCCTACAGAAGTTCTGAGGATCATCCTTTAAAGTGAGTTATATTCTTCTCACTCGATAATGGCTTCTGACACCGCACTTGGTTCCTTTATTATGAGTAACAATGATAGACAGCTGATCGGTTGAGTGCATCGTACTGTGAATACTTGGAAAGCACGTTGGGTTTGTTACGCTGTTATGTTTGTACATTAATACGGAAAAATATGACCGAACAATAAGTCATAAGGCAAGATTGTATGAAACAATTCCCGGCAGAAGTTCTTAAGATCATCCTTAAAAGTTGGTTCTATTCTTCTCTCCCGAGAATGGCTTCTGACGCCGTGGCTGGCCCCTTAATTATGAGTAAAACGACAGACAGCTAATCCGTTCGGTCCATCGTACTGTGAATATCTGGGAAGCACGTTGTGTTTGTTACGGTTTTGTGTTGGTACATTATACGAGTAAACATGAACAAAATTAAGTCTAAATGCAACCTTGTATGAAACAATTGCTGGCAGAAGTTGTTAAGATCATCCTTTAAAATGGGTTATAATCTTCTCACTCGATAAACCGTACCTGGTTCCTAGGTATGAGTAAAAACGATAGACAGATTATCGGATGAGTCCATCTTGCTGTGAATATATGGGAAGTAGGTTGTGTTTGTTACGTTGTTGTGTCGGTACATTATTACGAATAAATATGAACCAACATTAAGTCTAAATGCAACATTGTATGAAACAATAACCGGCAGAAGTTCTGAGGATCATCCTTCAAAGTGTATTCTATTCTTCTCTCTTGATAATGGCTTCTGACACCGTGCCTGGTTCCTAGGTTTGAGTAAAAACCATAGACAGCTGATCGGTTGAGTGGATCCTACTGTGAATACTTGGGAATCACGTTGTGTTTGTACATTAATACGGAAATATATGAACGAACAATACGTCATAAGGCAAGATTGTATGAAACAATTCCCGGCAGAAGTTCTTAAGATCATCCTTAAAAGTTGGTTCTATTCTTCTCTCCCGAGAATGGCTTCTGACGCCGTGGCTGGCTCCTTAATTATGAGTAAAACGACAGACAGCTAATCCGTTCGGTCCATCGTACTGTGAATATCTGGGAAGCACGTTGTGTTTGTTACGGTTTTGTGTTGGTACATTATACGAGTAAACATGAACCAAAATTAAGTCTAAATACAACCTTGTATGAAATAATTGCGAGCAGAAGTTGTTAAGATCATCCTTTAAAATGGGTTATAATCTTCTCACTCGATAATAGCTTCTGCCACCGTACCTGGTTCCTAGGTATGAGTAAAAACGATAGACAGCTCATCGGCTGAGTCCATCTTGCTGTGAATATCTGGGAAGCACGTTGTGTTTGTTACGTTGTTGTGTTGGTACATTAAGACGAATAAATATGATCCAACATTAAGTCTAAATGCATGAAACAATGGCCGGCAGAAGTTCTGAGGATCATCCTTTAAAGTGAGTTATATTCTTCTCACTCAATAATGGCTTCTGACACCGCGCATGGTTCCTTTATTATGAGTAACAATGATAGACAGCTGATCGGTTGAGTGCATCGTACTGTGAATACTTGTGAAGCACGTTGTGTTTGTTACGTTGTTGTGTTTGTAAATTAATACAGAAAAATATGAACGAACATTAGGTCATAAGGCAAAATTGTATAAAACAATGGCCGGCAGAAGTTCTGAGGATTATCCTTCAAAGTGTGTTCTATGCTTCACTCTCGATAATGGCTTCTGACACCGTGCCTGGTTCATAGGTTTCAGTAATAACCATGGACAGGTGATCGGTTGAGTGCATCGTACTGTGAATACTTGGGAAGGATGTTGTGTTTGTTACGCTGTTGTGGTTGTGCATTAATACGGAAAAATATAAACGAACATTAAGTCATAAGGCAAGATTGTATGAAACAATTCCCGGCAGAAGTTCTTAAGATCATCCTTATAAGTTGGTTCTATTCTTCTCTTCCGAGATTGGCTTCTGACGCCGTGGCTGGTTCCTTAATTATGAGTAAAACGATAGACAGCTAATCCGTTCAGTCCATCGTACTGTGAATATCTGGGAAGCACGTTGTGTTTGTTATGTTGTTGTATTGGTACATTATAACGAATAAATATGAACCAAAATTAAGTCTAAAAGCAACCTTGTATAAAACAATTGCGGGCAGAAGTTGTTAAGATCATCCTTTAAAATGGGTTATAGTCTTCTCACTCGATAATAGCTTCTGACAGCGTGCCTGGTTTCTAGGTATGAGTAAAAACGATAGACAGCTGATCGGTTGAGTGCATCGTACTGTGAATACTTGGGAAGCACGTTGTGTTTGTTACGTTGTTGTGTTTGTACATTAATAGGGAAAAATATGAACGAACATTAAGTCATAGGGCAACATTGTATGAAACAATGGCCGGCAGAAGTTCTGAGGATTATCCTTTAAAGTGTGTTCTACGCTTCACTCTCGATAATGGCTTCTGACATTGTGCCTGGTTCATAGTTATGAGTAATAACCATAGACAGGTGATCGGTTGAGTGCATCGTACTGTGAATACTTGGGAAGGATGTTGTGTTTGTTACGCTGTTGTGGTTGTGCATTAATACGGAAAAATATAAACGAACATTAAGTCATAAGGCAAGATTGTATGAAACAATTCCCGGCAGAAGTTCTTAAGATCATCCTTAAAAGTTGGTTCTATTCTTCTCTCCCGAGAATGGCTTCTGACGCCGTGGCTGGTTCCTTAATTATGAGTGAAACGATAGACAGCTAATCCGTTCAGTTCATCGTACTGTGAATATCAATGAAGCACGTTGTGTTTGTTACGTTGTTGTGTTCGTACTATAAGACGAATAAATATGATCCAAAATAAGTCTAAATGCAACATTGTATGAAACAATGACCGGCAGAAGTTCTGAGGATCATCCTTCAAAGTGTGTTCTATTCTTCTCTGTCGATAATGGCTTCTGACTTTGTGCCTGGTTCCTAGGTATGAGTAAAAACCATAGACAGTTGATCGGTTGAGTGCATCGTACTATGAATACTTGGGAAGCATGTTGTGTTTGTTACGTTGTTGTGTTTGAACAATAATACGAAAAAATATGAAGGAACATTAGGTCATAACGCAAGATTGTATGAAACAATTCCCGGCAGAAGTTCTTAAGATCATCCTTAAAAGTTGGTTCTATTCTTCTCTCCCGAGAATGGCTTCTGACGCCGTGGCTGGCTCCTTAATTATGAGTAAAACGACAGACAGCTAATCCGTTCGGTCCATCGTATTGTGAATATCTGGGAAGCACGTTGTGTTTATTATGGTTTTGTGTTGGTACATTATACGAGTAAACATGAACAAAATTAAGTCTAAATGCAACCTTGTATGAAACAATTGCGGGCAGAAGTTGTTAAGATCATCCTTTAAAATGGGTTATAATCTTCTCACTCGATAAACCGTACCTGGTTCCTAGGTATGAGTAAAAACGATAGACAGATTATCGGATGAGTCCATCTTGCTGTGAATATATGGGAAGTAGGTTGTGTTTGTTACGTTGTTGTGTCGGTACATTATTACGAATAAATATGAACCAACATTAAGTCTAAATGCAACATTGTATGAAACAATAACCGGCAGAAGTTCTGAGGATCATCCTTCAAAGTGTATTCTATTCTTCTCTGTTGATAATGGCTTCTGACACCGTGCCTGGTTCCTAGGTTTGAGTAAAAACCATAGACAGCTGATCGGTTGAGTGGATCCTACTGTGAATACTTGGGAATCACGTTGTGTTTGTACATTAATACGGAAATATATGAACGAACAATACGTCATAAGGCAAGATTGTATGAAACAATTCCCGGCAGAAGTTCTTAAGATCATCCTTAAAAGTTGGTTCTATTCTTCTCTCCCGAGAATGGCTTCTGACGCCGTGGCTGGCTCCTTAATTATGAGTAAAACGACAGACAGCTAATCCGTTCGGTCCATCGTACTGTGAATATCTGGGAAGCACGTTGTGTTTGTTACGGTTTTGTGTTGGTACATTATACGAGTAAACATGAACCAAAATTAAGTCTAAATACAACCTTGTATGAAATAATTGCGAGCAGAAGTTGTTAAGATCATCCTTTAAAATGGGTTATAATCTTCTCACTCGATAATAGCTTCTGCCACCGTACCTAGTTCCTAGGTATGAGTAAAAACGATAGACAGCTTATCGGCTGAGTTCATCTTGCTGTGAATATCTGGGAAGCACGTTGTGTTTGTTACGTTGTTGTGTTGGTAAGTTAATACGTATAAATAGTAAACTACATTAGGCCTAAATGCAACATTGTTTAAAACAATTGCCGGCAGACGTTCAAAGGAACATCCTTTACAGTGGGTTATATTCTTCTGACTCGATAATGGCTTCTGACGCCGTGGCTGGTTCTTAATTATGAGTAAAACGATAGACAGCTAATCCGTTCAGTCCATCGTACTGTGAATATCTGGTAAGCACGTTGTGTTTGTGACGTTGTTGTGTTGGTACATTAAGACGAATAAATATGATCCAAAATTAAGTCTAAATGCATGAAACAATGGCCTACAGAAGTTCTAAGGATCATCCTTTAAAGTGAGTTATATTCTTCTCACTCGATAATGGCTTCTGACACCGCACTTGGTTCCTTTACTATGAGTAACAATGATAGACAGCTGATCGGTTGAGTGCATCGTACTGTGAATACTTGTGAAGCACGTTGTGTTTGTTACGTTGTTGTGTTTGTAAATTAATACAGAAAAATATGAACGAACATTAGGTCATAAGGCAAAATTGTATAAAACAATGGCCGGCAGAAGTTCTGAGGATTATCCTTCAAAGTGTGTTCTATGCTTCACTCTCGATAATGGCTTCTGACACCGTGCCTGGTTCATAGGTTTCAGTAATAACCATGGACAGGTGATCGGTTGAGTGCATCGTACTGTGAATACTTGGGAAGGATGTTGTGTTTGTTACGCTGTTGTGGTTGTGCATTAATACGGAAAAATATAAACGAACATTAAGTCATAAGGCAAGATTGTATGAAACAATTCCCGGCAGAAGTTCTTAAGATCATCCTTATAAGTTGGTTCTATTCTTCTCTTCCGAGATTGGCTTCTGACGCCGTGGCTGGTTCCTTAATTATGAGTAAAACGATAGACAGCTAATCCGTTCAGTCCATCGTACTGTGAATATCTGGGAAGCACGTTGTGTTTGTTATGTTGTTGTATTGGTACATTATAACGAATAAATATGAACCAAAATTAAGTCTAAATGCAACCTTGTATAAAACAATTGCGGGCAGAAGTTGTTAAGATCATCCTTTAAAATGGGTTATAGTCTTCTCACTCGATAATAGCTTCTGACAGCGTGCCTGGTTTCTAGGTATGAGTAAAAACGATAGACAGCTGATCGGTTGAGTGCATCGTACTGTGAATACTTGGGAAGCACGTTGTGTTTGTTACGTTGTTGTGTTTGTACATTAATAGGGAAAAATATGAACGAACATTAAGTCATAGGGCAACATTGTATGAAACAATGGCCGGCAGAAGTTCTGAGGATTATCCTTTAAAGTGTGTTCTACGCTTCACTCTCGATAATGGCTTCTGACATTGTGCCTGGTTCATAGTTATGAGTAATAACCATAGACAGGTGATCGGTTGAGTGCATCGTACTGTGAATACTTGGGAAGGATGTTGTGTTTGTTACGCTGTTGTGGTTGTGCATTAATACGGAAAAATATAAACGAACATTAAGTCATAAGGCAAGATTGTATGAAACAATTCCCGGCAGAAGTTCTTAAGATCATCCTTAAAAGTTGGTTCTATTCTTCTCTCCCGAGAATGGCTTCTGACGCCGTGGCTGGTTCCTTAATTATGAGTGAAACGATAGACAGCTAATCCGTTCAGTTCATCGTACTGTGAATATCAATGAAGCACGTTGTGTTTGTTACGTTGTTGTGTTCGTACTATAAGACGAATAAATATGATCCAAAATAAGTCTAAATGCAACATTGTATGAAACAATGACCGGCAGAAGTTCTGAGGATCATCCTTCAAAGTGTGTTCTATTCTTCTCTGTCGATAATGGCTTCTGACTTTGTGCCTGGTTCCTAGGTATGAGTAAAAACCATAGACAGTTGATCGGTTGAGTGCATCGTACTATGAATACTTGGGAAGCATGTTGTGTTTGTTACGTTGTTGTGTTTGAACAATAATACGAAAAAATATGAAGGAACATTAGGTCATAACGCAAGATTGTATGAAACAATTCCCGGCAGAAGTTCTTAAGATCATCCTTAAAAGTTGGTTCTATTCTTCTCTCCCGAGAATGGCTTCTGACGCCGTGGCTGGCTCCTTAATTATGAGTAAAACGACAGACAGCTAATCCGTTCGGTCCATCGTATTGTGAATATCTGGGAAGCACGTTGTGTTTATTATGGTTTTGTGTTGGTACATTATACGAGTAAACATGAACAAAATTAAGTCTAAATGCAACCTTGTATGAAACAATTGCGGGCAGAAGTTGTTAAGATCATCCTTTAAAATGGGTTATAATCTTCTCACTCGATAAACCGTACCTGGTTCCTAGGTATGAGTAAAAACGATAGACAGATTATCGGATGAGTCCATCTTGCTGTGAATATATGGGAAGTAGGTTGTGTTTGTTACGTTGTTGTGTCGGTACATTATTACGAATAAATATGAACCAACATTAAGTCTAAATGCAACATTGTATGAAACAATAACCGGCAGAAGTTCTGAGGATCATCCTTCAAAGTGTAT
>NC_051158.1:148494513-148579582 GCF_013339745.2 Dermacentor silvarum | reverse complement strand
ACCTTCCGGAATCGGCCGCTTAAACAGGCTTGTATTCGCCCGCAGCCAGCACACGCAGCGCCATCGTACCGATGCAGTGGTAGCCGTATGTACACTGGTATGTCTTCATACTACGTGCTGCCGCAGCGCTGACCCTTGAACTCGGAGGGTACGGAATCTGCGCATGAATGAATACATTGGTTGGGAGCGCACTTTAGGACGCACCCACGGCTACGTAAATTTAGAGCACCTTCCGGAATCGGCCGCTTAAACAGGCTTGTATTCGCCCGCAGCCAGCGCACGCAGCGCCATCGCACCGATGCAGTGGTAGCCGTATGTACACAGGTATGTCTTCATACTACGTGCTGCCGCAGCGCTGACCCTTGAACTCGGAGGGTACGGAATCTGCGCATGAATGAATACATTGGTTGGGAGCGCACTTTAGGACGCACCCACGGCTACGTAAATTTAGAGCACCTTCCGGAATCGGCCGCTTAAACAGGCTTGTATTCGCCCGCAGCCAGCACACGCAGCGCCATCGTACCGATGCAGTGGTAGCCGTATGTACACTGGTATGTCTTCATACTACGTGCTGCCGCAGCGCTGACCCTTGAACTCGGAGGGTACGGAATCTGCGCATGAATGAATACATTGGTTGGGAGCGCACTTTAGGACGCACCCACGGCTACGTAAATTTAGAGCACCTTCCGGAATCGGCCGCTTAAACAGGCTTGTATTCGCCCGCAGCCAGCACACGCAGCGCCATCGTACCGATGCAGTGGTAGCCGTATGTACACTGGTATGTCTTCATACTACGTGCTGCCGCAGCGCTGACCCTTGAACTCGGAGGGTACGGAATCTGCGCATGAATGAATACATTGGTTGGGAGCGCACTTTAGGACGCACCCACGGCTACGTAAATTTAGAGCACCTTCCGGAATCGGCCGCTTAAACAGGCTTGTATTCGCCCGCAGCCAGCACACGCAGCGCCATCGTACCGATGCAGTGGTAGCCGTATGTACACTGGTATGTCTTCATACTACGTGCTGCCGCAGCGCTGACCCTTGAACTCGGAGGGTACGGAATCTGCGCATGAATGAATACATTGGTTGGGAGCGCACTTTAGGACGCACCCACGGCTACGTAAATTTAGAGCACCTTCCGGAATCGGCCGCTTAAACAGGCTTGTATTCGCCCGCAGCCAGCACACGCAGCGCCATCGTACCGATGCAGTGGTAGCCGTATGTACACAGGTATGTCTTCATACTACGTGCTGCCGCAGCGCTGACCCTTGAACTCGGAGGGTACGGAATCTGCGCATGAATGAATACATTGGTTGGGAGCGCACTTTAGGACGCACCCACGGCTACGTAAATTTAGAGCACCTTCCGGAATCGGCCGCTTAAACAGGCTTGTATTCGCCCGCTGCCAGCGCACGCAGCGCCATCGTACCGATGCAGTGGTAGCCGTATGTACACTGGTATGTCTTCATACTACGTGCTGCCGCAGCGCTGACCCTTGAACTCGGAGGGTACGGAATCTGCGCATGAATGAAAACGTTGCTTGGGAGCGCACTTTGTGACACACCCACTGCTACGTCAATTTAGAGCACCTTCCGGAATCGGCCGCGTAAACAGGCTTGTATTCGCCCGCAGCCAGCACACGCAGCTCCATCGTACCGATGCAGTGGTAGCCGTATGTACACTGGTATGTCTTCATACTACGTGCTGCCGCAGCGCTGACCCTTGAACTCGGAGGGTACGGAATCTGCGCATGAATGAATACATTGGTTGGGAGCGCACTTTAGGACGCACCCACGGCTACGTAAATTTAGAGCACCTTCCGGAATCGGCCGCTTAAACAGGCTTGTATTCGCCCGCAGCCAGCACACGCAGCGCCATCGTACCGATGCAGTGGTAGCCGTATGTACACTGGTATGTCTTCATACTACGTGCTGCCGCAGCGCTGACCCTTGAACTCGGAGGGTACGGAATCTGCGCATGAATGAATACATTGGTTGGGAGCGCACTTTAGGACGCACCCACGGCTACGTAAATTTAGAGCACCTTCCGGAATCGGCCGCTTAAACAGGCTTGTATTCGCCCGCAGCCAGCACACGCAGCGCCATCGTACCGATGCAGTGGTAGCCGTATGTACACTGGTATGTCTTCATACTACGTGCTGCCGCAGCGCTGACCCTTGAACTCGGAGGGTACGGAATCTGCGCATGAATGAATACATTGGTTGGGAGCGCACTTTAGGACGCACCCACGGCTACGTAAATTTAGAGCACCTTCCGGAATCGGCCGCTTAAACAGGCTTGTATTCGCCCGCAGCCAGCACACGCAGCGCCATCGTACCGATGCAGTGGTAGCCGTATGTACACTGGTATGTCTTCATACTACGTGCTGCCGCAGCGCTGACCCTTGAGCTCGGAGGGTACGGAATCTGCGCATGAATGAATACATTGGTTGGGAGCGCACTTTAGGACGCACCCACGGCTACGTAAATTTAGAGCACCTTCCGGAATCGGCCGCTTAAACAGGCTTGTATTCGCCCGCAGCCAGCACACGCAGCGCCATCGTACCGATGCAGTGGTAGCCGTATGTACACTGGTATGTCTTCATACTACGTGCTGCCGCAGCGCTGACCCTTGAACTCGGAGGGTACGGAATCTGCGCATGAATGAATACATTGGTTGGGAGCGCACTTTAGGACGCACCCACGGCTACGTAAATTTAGAGCACCTTCCGGAATCGGCCGCTTAAACAGGCTTGTATTCGCCCGCAGCCAGCACACGCAGCGCCATCGTACCGATGCAGTGGTAGCCGTATGTACACTGGTATGTCTTCATACTACGTGCTGCCGCAGCGCTGACCCTTGAGCTCGGGGGGTACGGAATCTGCGCATGAATGAATACATTGGTTGGGAGCGCACTTTAGGACGCACCCACGGCTACGTAAATTTAGAGCACCTTCCGGAATCGGCCGCTTAAACAGGCTTGTATTCGCCCGCAGCCAGCACACGCAGCGCCATCGTACCGATGCAGTGGTAGCCGTATGTACACTGGTATGTCTTCATACTACGTGCTGCCGCAGCGCTGACCCTTGAAGCTCGGAGGGTACGGAATCTGCGCATGAATGAATACATTGGTTGGGAGCGCACTTTAGGACGCACCCACGGCTACGTAAATTTAGAGCACCTTCCGGAATCGGCCGCTTAAACAGGCTTGTCTTCATACGCAGCCAGCGCACGCAGTGCCATCGCACCGATGCAGTGGTAGCCGTATGTACACAGGTATGTCTTCATACTACGTGCTGCCGCAGCGCTGACCCTTGAACTCGGAGGGTACGGAATCTGCGCATGAATGAATACATTGGTTGGGAGCGCACTTTAGGACGCACCCACGGCTACGTAAATTTAGAGCACCTTCCGGAATCGGCCGCTTAAACAGGCTTGTATTCGCCCGCAGCCAGCACACGCAGCGCCATCGTACCGATGCAGTGGTAGCCGTATGTACACATGGTATGTCTTCATACTACGTGCTGCCGCAGCGCTGACCCTTGAACTCGGAGGGTACGGAATCTGCGCATGAATGAATACATTGGTTGGGAGCGCACTTTAGGACGCACCCACGGCTACGTAAATTTAGAGCACCTTCCGGAATCGGCCGCTTAAACAGGCTTGTATTCGCCCGCAGCCAGCACACGCAGCGCCATCGTACCGATGCAGTGGTAGCCGTATGTACACTGGTATGTCTTCATACTACGTGCTGCCGCAGCGCTGACCCTTGAACTCGGAGGGTACGGAATCTGCGCATGAATGAATACATTGGTTGGGAGCGCACTTTAGGACGCACCCACGGCTACGTAAATTTAGAGCACCTTCCGGAATCGGCCGCTTAAACAGGCTTGTATTCGCCCGCAGCCAGCACACGCAGCGCCATCGTACCGATGCAGTGGTAGCCGTATGTACACTGGTATGTCTTCATACTACGTGCTGCCGCAGCGCTGACCCTTGAACTCGGAGGGTACGGAATCTGCGCATGAATGAATACATTGGTTGGGAGCGCACTTTAGGACGCACCCACGGCTACGTAAATTTAGAGCACCTTCCGGAATCGGCCGCTTAAACAGGCTTGTATTCGCCCGCAGCCAGCACACGCAGCGCCATCGTACCGATGCAGTGGTAGCCGTATGTACACTGGTATGTCTTCATACTACGTGCTGCCGCAGCGCTGACCCTTGAACTCGGAGGGTACGGAATCTGCGCATGAATGAATACATTGGTTGGGAGCGCACTTTAGGACGCACCCACGGCTACGTAAATTTAGAGCACCTTCCGGAATCGGCCGCTTAAACAGGCTTGTATTCGCCCGCAGCCAGCACACGCAGCGCCATCGTACCGATGCAGTGGTAGCCGTATGTACACTGGTATGTCTTCATACTACGTGCTGCCGCAGCGCTGACCCTTGAACTCGGAGGGTACGGAATCTGCGCATGAATGAATACATTGGTTGGGAGCGCACTTTAGGACGCACCCACGGCTACGTAAATTTAGAGCACCTTCCGGAATCGGCCGCTTAAACAGGCTTGTATTCGCCCGCAGCCAGCACACGCAGCGCCATCGTACCGATGCAGTGGTAGCCGTATGTACACTGGTATGTCTTCATACTACGTGCTGCCGCAGCGCTGACCCTTGAACTCGGAGGGTACGGAATCTGCGCATGAATGAATACATTGGTTGGGAGCGCACTTTAGGACGCACCCACGGCTACGTAAATTTAGAGCACCTTCCGGAATCGGCCGCTTAAACAGGCTTGTATTCGCCCGCAGCCAGCACACGCAGCGCCATCGTACCGATGCAGTGGTAGCCGTATGTACACTGGTATGTCTTCATACTACGTGCTGCCGCAGCGCTGACCCTTGAACTCGGAGGGTACGGAATCTGCGCATGAATGAATACATTGGTTGGGAGCGCACTTTAGGACGCACCCACGGCTACGTAAATTTAGAGCACCTTCCGGAATCGGCCGCTTAAACAGGCTTGTATTCGCCCGCAGCCAGCACACGCAGCGCCATCGTACCGATGCAGTGGTAGCCGTATGTACACTGGTATGTCTTCATACTACGTGCTGCCGCAGCGCTGACCCTTGAACTCGGAGGGTACGGAATCTGCGCATGAATGAATACATTGGTTGGGAGCGCACTTTAGGACGCACCCACGGCTACGTAAATTTAGAGCACCTTCCGGAATCGGCCGCTTAAACAGGCTTGTATTCGCCCGCAGCCAGCACACGCAGCGCCATCGTACCGATGCAGTGGTAGCCGTATGTACACTGGTATGTCTTCATACTACGTGCTGCCGCAGCGCTGACCCTTGAGCTCGGAGGGTACGGAATCTGCGCATGAATGAATACATTGGTTGGGAGCGCACTTTAGGACGCACCCACGGCTACGTAAATTTAGAGCACCTTCCGGAATCGGCCGCTTAAACAGGCTTGTATTCGCCCGCAGCCAGCACACGCAGCGCCATCGTACCGATGCAGTGGTAGCCGTATGTACACTGGTATGTCTTCATACTACGTGCTGCCGCAGCGCTGACCCTTGAACTCGGAGGGTACGGAATCTGCGCATGAATGAATACATTGGTTGGGAGCGCACTTTAGGACGCACCCACGGCTACGTAAATTTAGAGCACCTTCCGGAATCGGCCGCTTAAACAGGCTTGTATTCGCCCGCAGCCAGCGCACGCAGCGCCATCGCACCGATGCAGTGGTAGCCGTATGTACACAGGTATGTCTTCATACTACGTGCTGCCGCAGCGCTGACCCTTGAACTCGGAGGGTACGGAATCTGCGCATGAATGAATACATTGGTTGGGAGCGCACTTTAGGACGCACCCACGGCTACGTAAATTTAGAGCACCTTCCGGAATCGGCCGCTTAAACAGGCTTGTATTCGCCCGCAGCCAGCACACGCAGCGCCATCGTACCGATGCAGTGGTAGCCGTATGTACACTGGTATGTCTTCATACTACGTGCTGCCGCAGCGCTGACCCTTGAACTCGGAGGGTACGGAATCTGCGCATGAATGAATACATTGGTTGGGAGCGCACTTTAGGACGCACCCACGGCTACGTAAATTTAGAGCACCTTCCGGAATCGGCCGCTTAAACAGGCTTGTATTCGCCCGCATGCCAGCAGCACGCAGCGCCATCGTACCGATGCAGTGGTAGCCGTATGTACACTGGTATGTCTTCATACTACGTGCTGCCGCAGCGCTGACCCTTGAACTCGGAGGGTACGGAATCTGCGCATGAATGAATACATTGGTTGGGAGCGCACTTTAGGACGCACCCACGGCTACGTAAATTTAGAGCACCTTCCGGAATCGGCCGCTTAAACAGGCTTGTATTCGCCCGCAGCCAGCACACGCAGCGCCATCGTACCGATGCAGTGGTAGCCGTATGTACACTGGTATGTCTTCATACTACGTGCTGCCGCAGCGCTGACCCTTGAACTCGGAGGAGTACGGAATCTGCGCATGAATGAATACATTGGTTGGGAGCGCACTTTAGGACGCACCCACTGGCTACGTAAATTTAGAGCACCTTCCGGAATCGGCCGCTTAAACAGGCTTGTATTCGCCCGCAGCCAGCACACGCAGCGCCATCGTACCGATGCAGTGGTAGCCGTATGTACACTGGTATGTCTTCATACTACGTGCTGCCGCAGCACTGACCCTTGAACTCGGAGGGTACGGAATCTGCGCAGTGAATGAATACATTGGTTGGGAGCGCAGCTTTATGACGCACCCACTGCTACGTAAATTTAGAGCACCGTTCCGGAATCGGCCGCTTAAAGCAGGCTTGTATTCGTCCGCAGCCAGCACACGCAGCGCCATCGTACCGATGCAGTGGTAGCCGTATGTACACAGGTATGTCTTCATACTAGTGCTGCCGCAGCGCTGACCCTTGAACTCGGAGGGTACGGAATCTGCGCATGAATGAATACATTGGTTGGGAGCGCACTTTAGGCCGCACCCACGGCTACGTAAAATTAGAGCGCCTTCCGGAATTGGCCGCTTAAACAGGCTTGTATTCGCCCGCTGCCATCGCACGCAGTGCCATCGTACCGATGCAGTGGTAGCCGTATGTACACAGGTATGTCTTCATACTACGTGCTGCCGCAGCGCTGACCCTTGAACTCGGAGGGTACGGAATCTGCGCATGACTGAATACATTGGTTGGGAGCGCACTTTAGGACGCACCCACGGCTACGTAAATTTAAAGCACCTTCCGGAATCGGCCGCTTAAACAGGCTTGTATTCGCCCGCAGCCAGCACACGCAGCGCCATCGTACCGATGCAGTGGTAGCCGTATGTACACTGGTATGTCTTCATACTACGTGCTGCCGCAGCGCTGACCCTTGAACTCGGAGGGTACGGAATCTGCGCATGAATGAATACATTGGTTGGGAGCGCACTTTAGGACGCACCCACGGCTACGTAAATTTAGAGCACCTTCCGTAATCGGCCGCTTAAACAGGCTTGTATTCGCCCGCTGCCAGCGCACGCAGTGACATCGTACTGATGCAGTGGTAGCCGTACGTACACTGGTATGTCTTCATACTACGTGCTGCCGCAGCGCTGACCCTTGAACTCGGAGGGTACGGAATCTGCGCATGAATGAATACATTGGTTGGGAGCGCACTTTAGGACGCACCCACGGCTTCGTAAATTTAGAGCACCTTCCGGAATCGGCCGCGTAAACAGGCTTGTATTCGCCCCCAGCCAGCACACGCAGCTCCATCGTACCGATGCAGTGGTAGCCGTATGTACACTGGTATGTCTTCACCCTACGTGCTGCCGCAGCGCTGACCCTTGAACTCGGAGAGTACGGAATCTGCGCATGAATGAATACATTGGTTGGGAGCGCACTTTAGGACGCACCCATGGCTACGTAAATTTAGAGCACCTTCCGGAATCGGCCGCTTAAACAGGCTTGTATTCGCCCGCAGCCAGCACACGCAGCGCCATCGTACCGATGCAGTGGTAGCCGTATGTACACTGGTATGTCTTCATAATACGTGCTGCCGCAGCAATGACCCTTGAACTCGGAGGGTACGGAATATGCGCGTGAATGAATACATTGGCTGGGAGTGCAGTTTATGCCACACCCACTGCTACGTAAATTTAGAGCACGTTCCGGCATCGGCCGATTAAAGAGGCTTGTCTTCGTCCGCAGCCAGCGCACGCAGCGCCATCGTACCGATGCAGTGGTAGCCGTACGTACACAGGTATGTCTTCGTACTACGTGCTGCCGCAGCGCTGACCCTTGAACTCGGAGGGTATGGAATCTGCGCATGAATGAATACATTGATTCGGAGCGCACTTTAGGACGCACCCACGGCTACGTAAATTTAGAGCACCTTCCGGAATCGGCCGCTTAAACAGGCTTGTATTCGCCCGCAGCCAGCACACGCAGCGTCATCGTACCGATGCAGTGGTAGCCTTATGTACACTTGTATGTCTTCATACTACGTGCTGCCGCAGCGCTGACCCTTGAACTCGGAGGGTACGGAATCTGCGCATGAATGAATACATTGGTTGGGAGCGCACTTTAGGACGCACCCACGGCTACGTAAATTTTGAGCATCTTCCAGAATCGGCCGCTTAAACAGGCTTGTATTCGCCCGCTGCCAGCGCACGCAGTGCCATCGTACCGATGCAGTGGTAGCCGTATGTACACAGGTATGTCTTCGTACTACGTGCTGCCGCAGCGCTGACCCTTGAACTCGGAGGGTATGGAATCTGCGCATGAATGAATACATTGATTCGGAGCGCACTTTAGGACGCACCCACGGCTACGTAAATTTAGAGCACCTTCCGGAATCGGCCGCTTAAACAGGCTTGTATTCGCCCGCAGCCAGCACACGCAGCGTCATCGTACCGATGCAGTGGTAGCCTTATGTACACTTGTATGTCTTCATACTACGTGCTGCCGCAGCGCTGACCCTTGAAATCGGAGGGTACGGAATCGGCGCAAGAATGAAGACATTGGCTGGGAGTGCAGTTTATGCCACACCCACTGCTACGTAAATTTAGAGCACCTTCCGGAATCGGCCGATTAAAGAGGCTTGTCTTCGTCCGCAGCCAGCACACGCAGCGCCATCGTACCGATGCAGTGGTAGCCTTATGTACACTTGTATGTCTTCATACTACGTGCTGCCGCAGCGCTGACCCTTGAAATCGGAGGGTACGGAATCGGCGCAAGAATGAAGACATTGGCTGGGAGTGCAGTTTATGCCACACCCACTGCTACGTATATTTAGAGCACGTTCCGGCATCGGCCGATTAAAGAGGCTTGTCTTCGTCCGCAGCCAGCGCACGCAGTGCCATCGTACCGATGCAGTGGTAGCCGTACGTACACAGGTATGTCTTCGTACTACGTGCTGCCGCAGCGCTGACCCTTGAACTCGGAGGGTATGGAATCTGCGCATGAATGAATACATTGATTCGGAGCGCACTTTAGGACGCACCCACGGCTACGTAAATTTAGAGCACCTTCCGGAATCGGCCGCTTAAACAGGCTTGTATTCGCCCGCAGCCAGCACACGCAGCGTCATCGTACCGATGCAGTGGTAGCCGTATGTACACTTGTATGTCTTCATACTACGTGCTGCCGCAGCGCTGACCCTTGAACTCGGAGGGTACGGAATCTGCGCATGAATGAAGACATTGGCTGGGAGCGCACTTTATGACACACCCACTGCTACGTAAATTTAGAGCACCTTCCGGAATCGGCCGCTTAAACAGGCTTGTATTCGCCCGCAGCCAGCACACGCAGCGCCATCGTACCCATGCAGTGGTAGCCGTATG
Organism: Dermacentor silvarum; assembly: GCF_013339745.2. Lineage (NCBI taxonomy): Eukaryota > Metazoa > Arthropoda > Arachnida > Ixodida > Ixodidae > Dermacentor > Dermacentor silvarum. Next base: position 148,569,722 of record NC_051158.1, on the reverse strand, counting down.
TACACAGGTATGTCTTCATACTACGTGCTGCCGCAGCGCGGACCCTTGAAATCGGAGGGTACGGAATCGGCGCAAGAATGAAGATATTGGCTGGGAGTGCAGTTTATGCCACACCCACTGCTACGTAAATTTAGAGCACCTTCCGGAATCGGCCGCTTAAACAGGCTTGTATTCGCCCGCAGCCAGCGCACGCAGTGCCATCGTACCCATGCAGTGGTAGCCGTATGTACACAGGTATGTCTTCATACTACGTGCTGCCGCAGCGCGGACCCTTGAAATCGGAGGGTACGGAATCGGCGCAAGAATGAAGATATTGGCTGGGAGTGCAGTTTATGCCACACCCACTGCTCCGTAAATTTAGACACCCACACGAGCTCAATACGTCTATCAGAATTTTGGGTCCCACATTCTCAATATTTGCCACGCTAGGGGATGGACGCGTTCGCGGGAAAAGTTAAGAACGGCTGTTTTAGAGTCGGTAACTATGTAAGCCAGATTGGTTTGAGCTATTACTAAGGCCATAGCAACTTCCTCTGCTTCTGCCGGGGTACAGTGAGAGTCTATGAAGTGGCTGAGTGGGGGGGCTACTGGATGATAAGCCACAGCTAGAGAACGGTCTGGACCGCACGCGGCGCCCACCCAGCGCACATCCTCTAAAGTGCCATATGCGTTCTGGAGAGCTTTGGCTCGCGCGACGTGGCGGGATTGATGGAGCTCTGAGTGGACGTTCTTAGGGAGGGGTTTGATGATAAGCGCGGCACGCATGGCACGAGGGAGAGATATTAAATCTACAACATGTGCGGGTATGCGAATTCCGAGAGAGTCCTGTATATGCCGTCCTGTTTCTGTGCCAGCCAGGCGAAACTATTGTGCTTGTTGATGTGCCTCCATAAGCTCTGGTATAGTGTTGTGCATTCCTAATTTTAAGAGCCTGTCCGTGCTAGTGTTCGGTAGGTTGAGCGCTGCTTTGGTAGCCATACGGATTAAAGCGTTGATTTTATCTTTGTCCGCACTGGAGAGGTTCAGGTAAGGAGATGCGTAAAGAATGCGACTAAGCACAAAGGCATGCAGCACCTTGAGATTATCTGCTTCGTCTAAACCGGCTCGCGAGTTTGAAACCCTTCTAAGAAGATGTTTTAGTGATATCAGGGCAAGATTGTTTCTTACCGTGTCCTGTAAATACAGACCAAGAAGGCGGAGTGTGGGTGTTTGTGGTATGGGAGTGTCATGCCGATAAATCACAATGGGGGCGATGGGGACACGCCACGGCCGGAGTATGAAGAGTGCTGACTTTGTGGGGGGAGCTCGTTCCACCATGGGACACGGCGTTTGCAGGTCGCACCACTCATTTCTGGTATACATTCAGAAGCGGCATCGATTATGAAAGATGTAAGATACTCGACAGCAGCATCAATTCCCAGCGAAGATATGTCAGACCACGAGACAATACTCGTAAGACTTTGGAATTTCTCCCAATCTGCCTTATCGAACTTCCGCCGGGAAGCCTGTGGTGGAGGTTCGTTTTGTAGTGGTGATCTCATCAGTATGGGGAAGTGGTCACTCCCATAAGGATTTTTTATAACTTCCCATTTAAGTTCAACAAACATAGACGGGGACGCTACACTGAGATCAATGGAAGAAAATGTTTGGCTTGCGAGATTGTAGTAGGTGGGTTCCTTCTTATTCAGGAGACACGCACCAGAGAGGAAAAGAAATTGTTCGATTAGGCGTCCTCGCGCATCGATACGCGTGTCGCCCCACAAGCTGCTGTGTGCATTGAAATCACCAAGAACGAGGTAAGGTTCTGGTAATTCATCTATAAATGACTGAAATTCATGCTTTTGTAAAGGATAATGTGGAGGTATGTACAGCGAGCAAATGGTTACGAGTTTACCCAGAAGTACAGCACGAACGGCTACCGCCTCAAGTGCCGTATTGAGTGGAAGTTGCTGACAGGCTACACTTCTGTTGAGTATGATGGCCACACCACCAGATGATGCGGCAGAATCCTCGCGATCTTTTCGGAAAACAATATTCTGATGTAGGAAGTTGGTGTTTCTGGAGTTTAGGTGTGTTTCTTGAACACGCAGCACCTTTGGATTAAATTTATTGATAAGTTCTTGGATGTCGTCTAGGTTGTGGATTAGTCCCCTAACATTCCACTGTATTATTGTGTTTATGGTGGAGGAAAAAAGAAGGTGCTGTGTAACTCAAGGGAAGTGTACACCCTATTTTACAGAGCCTTTCCCAGGCGCTGTAACTGGTGTCTTGTCTTTTTTGGAGCGTTCTTGAGAGAGTCACCTCTCTCTAGGAAGTCCGTGGGCCGTCTGAGAAGGAGTTGTGTTCATTGCCTCTTGCGAGGCGTTGGACACTCGCTCTAGCGAGCGATGTGTACGTCGGTTTGGCTTCGCCTCGGAAGACGAAGCCTTTGTCCCCACCAGTGCGGAGGTTGACGGTACCTCCTTAGCCTCTGCGCTATCCTGGCTGCTGCCGGAGCTAGTAGAGGCCACTGGTGTGGCTGAGTTCGGTGATGGCAAGGCAGCCTTGGCTGCTCCCACCATAGGGGCGGCTGCCACAGCCGGCAGCTCGCTGCGCGCGGGCAGGGCAGGTGGCGGAAGCCGGTGCGACGCTGCCCCCTGACGCGTCGCCTCGGCATATGGTGTGCTGTGGAATGTCAAGTACCTTTTACGTGCTTCCTTGAAGGATATGTTCTCACGCACTTTGAGGGTGATAATTTCTTTTTCTTTTTTCCAGTTCGGACAAGACCGGGAGTAAGCTGGATGCTCACCATCACAGTTTACACAGTGAGGTGTCGCTTCACAGTTGACTGAGGAATGACCTTGGGTTCCACATTTCGCACATGTGAGTCTGCCGCGGCAGCTCTGCCAGCCGTGGCCAAATCTTTGACATGGGAAGCATCTTCTGGGATTGGGGATGTATAGCCTGACAGCTAACTTTATATATCCGGTTTCTATGGTTTGTGGCAGATCGCAAGTGGCAAAAGTCAGGATGGGGTGTTTAGTGGGAATTTCCTTATGTTCTCTTCTGATAACGATGCGCTGTACGTTTGTTGCATTTTGTTCTTTCCGGGCTTCCAATAGTTCGGTTTCGGACAAGTCGATGAGATCTGCATCAGATACTACACCACGTGCTGTGTTCATAGACCGATTTGGTGAAACGGTAACAGGTATGTCGCCAAATGCCACAAGCTTGTTCAATTTATTGTGCTGCGCTTTATCACGGATCTCAAGCAGAAGGTCCCCGCTGGCCATTTTGGTGACCTGATAACCTGGGCCAAGGGCGTCAGTCAAACCTTTCGCAACAAGATAAGGGGATATGGTTCTGGCTGGTTTTTCAGCTTTTTCGCTGTGCACTACTTGGAACCGGGGAAAGATTTCTTTTGGTTTGAAAATGTTTAGCAGTTCATCGGTGCGTCCCCTCTTGTGAGGGTGACGATCAAGTAAACGGGGAAAATGCAGGTGTTCCCATAGCAGTTTGGTGTACTTCAGCAGCAATGGCAGCCACCCACCACGGAGTCCTACACGGGGATGCTGCAGCACATAACGTGTATGGCAGCAGGCGCCAGCCGTACATTGCCGCTATAACCTTATATATATACCCAAGAGAGGGCACCTACACAAGGTTAACCCAAGGCACCTATGAAAAGTGAGGAAGTAACAGAAGAGAAGAGTTGACAGGACAGTGAAGACAGAAAAATAGAGCAGATAAAGATCGGAGAGGGGGACAGGAAAAGGCGACCACCGATTTCCCCCGGGTGGGTCAGTCCGGGGGCGCCGTCTATGTGAAGCAGAGGCCAAAGAGGTGTGTTGCCTCCGCTGGGGTGCCTCAAAGGTCCAAACACCCAGCATTAGCTCAACCTCCAGAATCCCCCTTTCCGCAGACACGGCTAAGCCACGCACGCTACGCATGGGAGGGTCCAAGCCCCGTGTGCTTGGGTCCGTGGTGTCGCAACCCACCAAACGCCTGCTTACGCAGACGCCCCTGCGGGCTATGTATTCCATCTAAGGAGCACCTCTTCTTCTTGTAATCCCAACTTTTTGGCTTCTCGATGAGCCCTAGATGCCTCTTTACGCTCTTCTATAGCTTGTTTTATTTTCTTGTTCCACCACTTACGTGGTTTCCTTTTTCCAATCCAGCAATTGTTTTGCCATGTCCGCCTTATTTCATGCTGCGTAACGTCTACCAGTTCCTTATATTCCCAGACTGCTGTAGGAAAAGCGTCAATTTTCTTCTGTATGTTGTTTGCGATCTCTGTTATTCGCTCGTCATTTATTTTTAAAAACTTTGAGGCTATTGGTTCATGTTCTGCGCTGGTATCTCGCCCAAACTTTAATGCTAAACGTCTATGATCGCTTCCCAGGCAATTTTTTCTTTTTTTGTCTATTATCATTTGGTCTAGTTGCTCGTAGAACATTTCTCAGATGAAGGCGTAGTCGATACATGACCGCCTTTTTCCGCATTGCCACGTTACCTGTCCATGACACTTATTCTCCCTGTTAACTACTATAAGGTTCTGTTCATCACACAAATCCCACAATAGAGAGCCGTTGTAATCAGTATATCCGTCTAAATCGTCCATGTGTGCGTTCATATTATTACGATAGCATCGAAAGATGTTCAAGAGACGAGCCGCCACGCGAAAGACGACGAAGTGTGTCTGTGTTCTTGGTGCGAGTGATTGTGGGCCTGGCTGTCTGGCTTCTGTGTAAATAGCCTGTAAATAGCCTCTTTCGTCTGTGTCCTCCCACACGTAACATTCTGGTGGAGGTTAGCGATCCCCGTCCTCACCACGGAACTCCGAAGTGGTCGGTACATCGAGCTTGTCACCATGCCCCCCGGTGACGAGACCGCCTCTGCAACGGCTTCAGCTCGCCCGACTACGCCTATCGTCACGGTTGCCCAACATCGCGACCCTGGTGAGTTCTCTGGCCTGGAGGGACAGGATGTTGACGAGTGGATCAAGCTCTATGAACACGCCAGTGCTAATAACAGGTAGGACCCAACGATTATGCTCGCCAATGTCATCTTTTATCTCGGCGGCACCCCACGCGTGTGGCACCAAACGCATGACGACGAGTTCACCAGTTGGGACACATTCAAAGAACAGCTTCGGGAACTGTTCGGCGACCCTCTTGGGCACAAGGTTGCCGCGAGGAAGGCTCTTGCGTCTCGTGTGCAGACCTCTACAGAGCCGTATGTTTCATACATCCACGACGTCTTGGCTCTATGCCGCAAAGCTGACGATAATATGTCCGAAGCAGATAAGTGGCCCATGTGCTAAAAGGCATTGCCGACGACGCTTTCAATTTGCTTGTTTTCGGCAACGTCTCGACTGTCGACGCCGTCATAAAAGAATGCCGTCGCCTTGAACACGCTAAGAGCCGCCGTATCACACCCCACATCACGCGGCTACCCAACACTGCTGCTACGTCGACATGTGAGGGTCGACCGCGTCAGGCCACCACCTGTGACGACGTAACCCGTATTGTTCGTCGCGAGCTCGAGGCTGCCTTTTCCTCAGCTTTCTCCACGACGCCTCCTGATCCACCAGCTACCACGATTGCGATGATTCAGGCCGTCGTCGGACAGGAATTTGAAAACATGGGTCTGAACTCCGTGTGTTCAACGTCTCAACCTAGCGTTCCCCAGTTCTCTAGTGGCCCTCCTCGCCCTCGGCAGTCCCTTTCTGCCACATCTCGCCGCAACCCGTCCGAATGGCGTACCCCTGATGACAGGCCGATCTGCTTCCACTACTGCCGCATCGGCCACGTCCCTCGTCACTACCGCAGCCGATGGCCACCTCCTCCTCGGACATACGCCACCGCTTATCCCCGCACCTTTGGACCTTCTGCTCCCTATGCCTCCCGCCATGAACCCACTGTGGCTGATGCCCCTGCTCCGAACCTTCGCTACAGCCGCTCGCCCTCACCTCGACGCCACCAGTCTCGTTCGCCCCAACACCGTCGATTTTCGTCGCCGCCTATCGTCTCCCGGATGCCGCCGGAAAACTAGACACTGCAGCTTCTGGAGGTGAAGCTGCGTTTTCGACCCTGCCCTCAAATCCTCTGCTCACGTTGCCTACGAACCAAAACCTTCTTGACGTTGACGTCGACGGCTATCCTGTCACTGCACTGATCGATACAGGGGCCCATATTTCAATTATGAATGCTGCCTTCCGACGACGACTCAGAAAGCTCCTCACCCCAGCGTCGGCACGCGTCGTCCGCGCCGCGGATGGCGGTTCTGTCCCTATCGTCGGCATGTGTACGGCACGTGTCAGCATCGCCGGCCGCCACACTCCTGTCCTCTTCACCGTGCTTGCTCATTGCCCCCACGACCTAATTCTCGGATTCGATTTTCTTTCTGCACATTCTGCTCTTATTGACTGCTCTGCCAGCACCCTTCGCCATGAGTGGCCGATTCTCGCAGAACCTCCTGATGAGCCCCAGTGCCGCTTACGCCCCAAAGGCTTTATTCGCCTACCACCAAAGTCAATAGCCTATATTGAACTGTTGTCTTCCCCACCTGTTCCTGATGGCGAGTACCTTGTCACTCCTCTGTCCGACATTCCACTACAGTATGACGTCACCGTGCCTCACAGTATTCTTACCATTACTAATAACTGCACTCGCATGCCTATCTTCAACTTTGGATTGGCAAAACAAATTCTCCCGCAAGGTATTTGCCTTGCCAACGTTGACTGCCTCGGCTACCCTCAAGTGGCAGCTTTATCAACCGATGGTTCTTCCGAGCTTGGCGTGCCCCTCGCGCCCGCCTCGGGCGCCGATCCCAACATAAAGAAAATGGTTGCGGCGGACCTGTGCTCTACTCAGGCTGAAGACCTTTCCAAAGTGTTATCGGCCTACAGAGATATTTTCGACTTCGACGATCGCCCTTTAGGCCAGACGCTCGCGGTCAAGCATCGGATTCCTACTGGCGATGCTACGCCTATTCACCGACGACCATATCGCGTTTCTGCGTCGGAACGCTGAGTAATTCAAAATGAAGTGACCAAAATGCTAGATAAAGACATCATTGAGCCTTCTTCGAGTCCCTGGGCGTCACCTGTGGTGTTGGTTAAGAAGAAGGACGGCACGTGGCGCTTCTGTGTAGACTACCGCCATTTGAACAAAATTACTAAGAAGGACGTCTACCCGCTCCCACGAATCGACGACGCCCTTGACTGCCTTCACGGTTCCAGCTATTTCTCTTCTATTGATCTTCGCTCTGGATACTGGCAGATTGCTGTCGACGACATGGACAGAGAAAAAACCGCGTTCGTAACACCTGATGGCCTATACCAATTTAAAGTAATGCCGTTTGGGTTATGCAATGCCCCGGCCACCTTTGAGCGTATGATGGACTCCTTGCTCCAAGGTTTTAAATGGTCCACGTGTCTCTGTTACCTCGACGACGTCATCGTCTTCTCGCCAACGTTCGACTCTCACCTTGAGCGTCTAACAGCTATACTTGATGTATTTCGAAAGGCGAAGCTGCAACTCAACTCGTCCAAATGTCGTTTTGGCCACCGCCAAATTACTGTTCTGGGCCATCTCGTCGACGCTTCCGGAGTGCAGCCTGATCCCGACAAAACTCGCGCCGTCCGAGACTTTCCAGTTCCGAAGACAGCCGCAGACGTTCGCACTTTTGTTGGGCTATGCTCGTACTTTCGTCGTTTTGTTCAGGATTTCGCGGCAATTGCTAGACCCCTCACTAATCTTTTGAAGAAAGGCGTACAATTTTCGTGGGGTACTTCAGAAGCCACCACCTTCTCTCGTCTCGTCACTCTTCTCACCTCACCGCCCATTCTCGCCCACTTCGACCCTGATGCCCCTACAGAATTGCGTACAGATGCCAGCGGTCATGGTGTAGGTGCCGTCTTAGCCCAGCGTCAGCGTGGCCAGGATCGCGTTATTGCTTGCGCAAGCCGCCTCGTATCAGCATCGCAGCGCAACTATTCCATTACGGAAAGAGAATGCCTTGCTGTTGTCTGGGCAGTTGCGAAGTTCCGCCCTTACCTTTACGGTCGCCCTTTCTCTATCGTCACTGACCATCATGCTCTCTGCTGGCCCTCATCGCTCAAAGATCCTACAGGCCGTCTTGGTCGATGGGCTTTGAGGCTACAATAATTTTCATATTCCGTGGTGTACAAGTCTGGCCGCCTGCACCAAGACGCTTACAGCTTGTCGCGTTACCCTGTTGACGACTCTGACTCCTCCAATACTGACAGTGCTGCTTCCATTTTCTCAGTATCCCAGCTCCTTCATTTCGCCGACGAGCAACGTCGTTATGCCTACACCAGAGCACTCATCGACCGTTTGGAACACTCTCCGGCCGATACTATTCTATGTCTCTTCCTACTCCGCGACGGTACTCTATACCGTCGTAACCTTCATCCGGACGGCTCCGAGTTCCTACTTGTAGTCCCTAAACACCTCCGCTCAACCATTCTAGGAGAGCTTCACGACGCCCCAACAGCAGGACACCTCGGCGTCTCTCGAACCTATGACCGAGTACGTCGCCGTTTTTTCTGGCCGGGCCTTGCCCGTTCCGTACGGCGTTACGTCGCTGCTTGTGAACTTTGCCAATGACGCAAGAAGCCTTCCCAGCTCCCCGCTGGTTACCTGCAGCCGCTCGACATCCCTGCCGAGCCCTTTCGTCGTGTTGGCTTAGACCTTCTCGGCCCCTTTCCGGAATCTACATCAGGAAACAAGTGGATAGCCGTCGCTGCGGACTACGCGACCCGCTACGCCGTACCACGCGCTCTTCCGACCAGTTGCGCTACTGACGTCGCGGACTTCCTCCTCCACGATATCATTTTGATGCATGGTGCTCCGAGTCAAATGCTCACCGACCGTGGCCGTACGTTCTTGTCCAAAGTCATTGACGACATCATGCGTGCCTGCTCAATACAGCACAAAATTACCACCTCCTACCACCCACAAACAAACGGCCTCACTGAGCGTTTGAACCGCACGCTTACAGACATGCTATCGAAGTACGTTTCCGCCGACCACCGTGACTGGGACCTCGCTCTACCTTACATTACCTTTGCACACAACTCTTCCCGTCTCGAAACTGCTGGCTTTTCCCCGTTTTACCTATTGTATGGCCGAGAACCGACGCTACCACTAGATACTGTGCTTCCGTTCCCCACAGCTTCAACTAGCGATTATGCCCGTGATGCAATCGCCCGCGCTGACCATGCTCGCCAACTTGCGCGTGCTCGTCTGCAAGTGTCTCAAGAAAAACAGAAACAACGCTACGACCTCCGTCACCGTGATGTGCATTTTGCGCCCGGCACCCTCGTGTTGCTTTGGTCACCGTCGCGTAAAGTTGGCCTTTGTGAAAAACTGCTCTCCTGTTACACAGGCCCATATCGCGTGCTTCGCCAAGTGACCGATGTCACCTACGAAATCGTTCTAGCCACGCCCACTACGTCCTCCGCTGTGACAACCAGTGATATTGTCCACGTCGCCCGGCTCAAACCCTACACCTCTCTAAGCACCTTGGATATTTAACAGCACCGTGACGGCGCTTTTGCCGCCGGGGGGTAGTATTACGATAGCATCGAAAGATGTTGAAGAGACGAGCCGCCGGGCGAAAGACGACGAAGTGTGTCTGTGCTCTTGGTGCGAGCGATTGTGGGCCTGGCTGTCTGGCTTCTGTGTAAATAGCCTGTAAATAGCCTTTTTCGTCTGTGTCCTCCCACACGTAACAATATCTACCACTAATATCACCTGGCCCGATTTACTGAATTCATTATATCGCTTCTAATGCAATCAACCAATTCCTTATTTTTTTCTCGGCTATCACTACCTGTCCATAGGTAAGCTACTCCCAGCCACGTCTTTTTACCTTGCCATGTGCCGCTAATTCATAAATGCTCTTTACATGTCTCGTTTACCCTTCGCCACTACAGACCTCGCCTAATTAGTACGCCTACGCCACCGCCTTTCCTTGACCCGGTCATTCTGTTGCACCCTTCCCATACAAAATTGTCAATAACAGGCGGCTGCTCCAAATCTCTTAGATGCGTTTCGGTCAAGGCGTACACACTAATCACTTCATCATTCAGCTGCGGACCCAGAACGAATAAGAGCGGACCCACAACGCCACCTTGCGGTACACCCGAAGTCACGCTCACATACGATGACTTTACTGCATTTGAAACGACACACTGTTCGCGACTGCCAAAGTATTTCCGGATCCAGGTTTGTAGTTTAGCATTTGTGGTTCAGGAAACGACTTTGATGCATAACAGATTGTTAGGTACTGTGTCGATTTCTTTGCGAAAACCAAGAAACAAAGCATCATGAAAATCGTTACTGGCAATCCCTGTCAGTATGACGTGTTGAAATTCAGCTAGTTGTGTTACGCATGAGCGACCCGGCCGAAATACGTGCTGGGAGTTAGTAAAAAAATAATAGATTCAAGTTATTTGAACAGCGCAGTGTAAATAATGTGCACTAATATTTTGCAGCAGTTTGAAATTAAGGATATTGATGATCAGGATATTCACAATCATCAATGATATTGAATATTAAGGATATTGCTGATCACGATATTCACGATCATCAATGATATTGATGATTAAGGGTATTGATTATAATGATACAAATGTACTCATTGGCACCTACCCACTAAGGGGGATTTCCTATGTATATTTTCTGCATGGTCCTCTTCGCGAACGAGCGCACATATTCCTTCTATTCAATATTCAATATATTCCTTCCTTCTAATCCCTTTCCTGTTCCACCGGTTATTCAGATTCAAGCAGAAACTTTTCCAACAAATTACTGTCTTCTCTATTTCTTTATCTTCTATTACCGTGACGTTTTGACAGATGCTGTTGGCTTTATCTGTAATCAAGGTTCTTTGTATATGTAACTATGTGAACTATTTTAAATTCAATAACAAGCCTATTGTGCTGTCCACTCCATATAGTCCTAACTTTCATTGCATTAATACCACATTACATTCCGTTAAGTCAGTGTTATATACTGTACCTGACTTGATGGCGGTTTTATATTGATTGAAATCTGAAAAAAAAATAAGAATGACAAGTTAGGTTGATGTCATATCACAAGCACAACAAATTACACCGAAAGAAATAGTAAAAGTGAAAACCGAAACGTTTGATAGGTGAGGAAAAAAAACAATAATTTAAAATTCTGTGCAACCCTTCTTACGATGACCATTAATATAGTGGCACAACATATTCGGATCGTCGAAACGAGTTATGTATCAAATGCGTACAGCAGTGGGATTCCTCTTTCGCGCGTCGATGACGATACTTTATTGGCATCTCCTTTAAAATGGGGTGGTGGGAAATGGTCACGTAGCCCGCCTAATTTAATCAGGTATCCTAAAGATAATTTTTTCTAGAGTTTTGATATACATTTTAAAATTATTGTTCTTCTTCTTCAAAACTTCTCGATGTATTTTGTACCGCTACTTATGCAGTTCACGGATCCGGCTATATCAATCTCTTCCCTGCTTTTTTATCCACCAATTTTCTACAGGTATCTTCCTTCTCTCGACTACTGATTTGTTTATGGTACCGTGCACTTTAAATACAAGCAAATATGGAAGCTGCATGTTACCTACGAGTCTCACTAGGTGAGTCTTTTCGCCTTCCTTTAGCATGTGCTAAGTGGTCTCCGGATTTTTCGCAGCAGGATACACATGCCCCATCTTCCCTAATAACATTAGGCGCCATCTAGGGCCGTCCCGGCAAAGCTTGAGCATGACCTCCGAAATGAATTGTGAGCCGACGCCTGAAAATGCACATAAACCCGCCATACGGGAACCGGCTCATCTCTCACGCTCCTTTCTGGATGCAGAGCCACTGCCGAGAAGTCCGCGCCTGCCTCCTAAACGAGAAGCCAGGCACGCCGGTGCCAGCGAACACTAAGAATTCTGCCCTCGCTTGCCCCACACGCAGCCCCACATACTCTGTGACCGAAGGTGGCGAGACGTTCTTTGAAAAGCGGCACAAACCCAAAGCATTCGTGGCGCAACTCGCTAAAATATCGGCGTGGAAGGCGGCATCTATACCGTGGCATTCGTGGCGCAGCCTCCTAAAGCGTCGGGTTGCTGTCCTTAAGGTACAATTACATAATGATTCATAGCATAAATATAAGCGACCTTTTTTTCTCATTGTAGAGGAGCACATTTCTAGAAGCACATACCTTGTTAGCCAAGTTAGCATCAAATATGCTCACAAAAGAGCCAGACAGCTCATACAAAATATATCCCTACTTTCTGTAGAAATCTTTCTAACTTGCTATCAATTTCACTAACATGCGGTGTAATTTTACTTTCTATTAACACATGTTACAAGAAAGTTGGTAGGCTCTATTTCTGCTTTCGTTTGAAGAACATCTTTTTAAAGGAAGTTTAAAGACGGTTGGTTGGCTCTGTTTAAATTTTTGATAAAATAACATTATAAAATGTATTTGCTTCATTGATTTGCTCATTTAACATTGCAATAATAAAGCATAGCATACGAAATTGGTAGTGCCAAAATTAGTGCCAATGCCAGAGTGTCATATGGACGATTGTTTCCTGTAGTATAAAAAAACTCCTCCCCATACCGAAAACAGGGGCGCACGCGAATCTTGCCCAACCGTAGGGAAGGGGTTGGTCAGTTTTTTAGCGTTTGAGACGCTCACGGGCCCACTGCCGCTCCTTTAACGCAGCCTGCTCTTCGGCAGAACAAACCAATCGCGGCACTTCCGTATATCTGCCGGGTCTGAACTGGTGGGAAACGGTGGACGCGAGGCGAGCGAACACGCGATCGCGTCCTATCCCTCCTCCGGTTGGAGGGGACGCCTGTAATTGGCTGGGGGTATGGCGTGACCGCTCGCGCCAGCTCCGGGGGAACGTCTGCTTGTTCATGCATTTAAAACGAAGCTTGTCGAACCCTGAAAAGCGAAGCCTGTCGTAGCCTCCAAATTGGGTGTCGCGTTCCCTTACCTCCGGGTTCGCTGCCTTTCGTTGACGCTGGGTTTAGGTAAGACGGGATTTTAATGTGGGATGCGCTGCCTGCCTCTGTAACTGAGCCTGGGCTTGGGCTGCTTTTAACCCAGGATCCGCTCGGCAAGCGTTAGCCTGCTCCCGGCGACGTTATCAGCGTTTCTCGTTGAAAGTGGCCTGTTCCGCCGCTGACTCAACAGCGCTAGGCCAGCCCATCTGTTTGCTGAGCGTGCACTGAACATGAGACCGTGTTACGGGCCCGCGCCTCAAGTGCTTCATCAGCGCCATACGGTTTTTTGCGGTCAACCTACAACGGCACCGACACTTGTGAGGCAATAGCAGGTTAGCATAAAAAATATTTTCGTACATTGGGCGCTGAATCCCTAAATTTGGCGCGTGAGGCAGAGACGTTAACATTGCTCCGCCTAAAGCAATAGCTCTTGTTGGGCTTTGTGACACCTCGTAGAATCATTCATTAGGGCGAAAGCCTTATATATCTCATCGTTCTGTCGATATTCAACGTTCTTGAGCGAAAAGCGGGTCGTCGATGCGAAATCGTACACGGTGACGTCTCGGTGTAGTAACTTACTATACCGGCCCGGCATTGGGTCTTACCTATAAGCAAACGCTCACTCAGCAATTATGATGGTGTGCGGGTCACCGTCCTCATCGTGTTAAGATAGAGTTATTCAGGCACACGAACCCACGACCTTCGGTGGTAGTTGTACCCTCGCGCTTTGGTTGGAGTCAAACCCACGACCTTTGGCATTACATAGGGCGTGGTAAATTAAGGCACAGTCAATTAAGGTACCGTCAAGTAAGACACTCGAACCCACGACTTTTGGTCGGAAACACCAGCACCAAGCAACTATAACATTTCAAACAAAATATCAAGCGAAACCTGGTCCGTACCACCTACGAAAACATTTCATAGCCAGACAAGGTTCCCGTGCCAAATATGGCGATGAACAACTGAGTTGAATGATATCAGATCTACTAAACGAATATCCGGAAATAATTGAAGCACTCGATACAGCAACCTTGGTACAGAAACTAAGAAAAAAGCTCAGGGAATTTTTTTTCTTACTAGAAAGTAAAGATAGAGCAGGACTGATATATTTTGTTTCCGTTTACTCTGCGACCGTTTTCTTTAGTTGGGAAAGTCTGAAATATGTTCTGTACCCGGACGACTGCTGCTTCGAATATGCTATGACTGTATATTGTATTATCTGGTTGTATTATCATTGTATTATCTAGTTGTATTATCATTGTATTATCTGGTTGTGTGGCCGCAGCAGCCATGCGTGGCGCGGCCCAGTCAGGCACGTTCACTGCCTTTTGTCGCGCCCCCAAGACATTTCTGTAAGAATGAATGTCTTGAATATATGAATAAAGAAAGAAAGTAATAAGAAGTAACAACGCATTCTAATGACAATGTCCACTAGTTTAATGAATGTATTTAATGCCATTTAACCCTTTTCCTAGCACAGGGTAGCCAGATGGTACTTACACTGGCTAACCTCCTGGTATTTCCTTCCCTTTCTGTCTCTCTCTTTTTCTCCAGAGCCCGCAGGCTTTCGCCTTCATCCTCTTTGGAATATGCTAAAGTGACTGCCATCTTTACAGCGAAGCTGTTAAGGGCTCACTCTTCGATGGTCGCGTCCAGCAATAGAAAAAAACACCCGTTGGCCGTATGCTGTATGTGCGAGTGAAAGCGCGTGAGGGCGACGGACGCGCGCTTTCACGGGAAGCGAATGCACGGCGGAGAGCAAACGCGACTTCCTAGTGGAAGGGGAGCGATGGGCTATGATGATGATGTGCGGCGTTTAATGGCGCAAGGGCCAGCTATGGCCAAAGAGCGTCATGACATATGGTAATAAAATGTTTATGTATTATGAGTGAAGCGATTAAATTGAGTTGGTAATGTACATGTTATGTGGCTGTAAAGAGGCCTAAGAACGGGTCGCTGTAAACTGCGTAAAATAGAATGACAATGATTCATGACAAAATAAAAAAATGAGCATAAAAGTTTTACTACGAAAAGGTGATATAATAAGTGTCATACAAGGACTACTGCCTCCACAGGGCTCTTGAAGTATAGAGCTGAGAGGCGTGTGGTAAAAGACATGTCACTGCGGCTACAGCCTCGAAGGCGAGGCTTTGCTACGCATAACCTGGCCAAATTACTTCTAAGACGTTAACTTCATCTAGAAAGCTAAAAACTGTGTTTAAGTTAAAAAGCGGTTCGTTGCTCAGAAAGAATGCTGGGTGAAATGGCATATGCTGGAGGTATGCAGAATAAAAGTACTTCTTACGCTCCCTTTCTATTTCCTTGCACAGGATGAGGACATGGAGCACTGTAAGGGTGTCGCCACACCTTCGACATGACGGAGTATCACTTCCAGTCAGTAGGTAAGAGTGGGTGCCGAAGGTATGACCTATTCTTAATCGGCAGAGGAGCACTTCTTTGTATCGTGCTGTTTTCTCTGATATCCAGTGCCCTAATTTTGGTTTGATAAAATGCAGTTTATTGAATACCTGGGTATCCCACTGTTTCTGCCAGTGCTTCTTCAGCTTTTGATGTAAGTATGGTTTAAGGTCTGTGGCAGGAATTGGTATGTTTTTGTCGGCGTCGCTAAAAACTACTGAGGTAGCGTTCCCATCAGCATCTTCATTGCCTTTTATGCCACTATGGCCAGGCACCCAGCATAGGACGATGACTTGTTTAGCCGTATAAGCTGAGCACAACACTGCATATAATTGGTTAAAAACAGTGTTCTTGTTTTTTTTGTACACTCATTAAAGCTCGGACTACACTCAATGAGTCCGTGAACACAATAGCTTTTGGGAGATTCATTTGTTTTATGTGTTGAACTGCAGAGAGTATCGCGTACGCTTCTGCCGTAAAAATACTTGTATGTGGATTCAATGTACCGGATATTGAAAACGATGGTCCTAGAGCTGCATAGGCAACACCAGCAGGAGACTTCGAAGCGTCTGTATAAAATTCATCCCAAAAATACTTATCCTGAAGTTCAAGAAAATGTGAATGTATATGTGTATCAGGTGCTCGTTTCGATATTTCAAGAAAAGAAATGTCACACTGTATATTCTGCCACTCCCAAGGCGGTGGGAGACGAGTAGGACCCATTAGAACATTCTTCAGAAGAGGGACGCCTGTTTCTTCTGACAGTGCTTCCAACCGAAGTGACAGAGGAGGCCTAGTGGCCGGGCGGTTACAGAACAGCCTGGCCGCGGACATGTCGCGAATGGTAGAATGGCATGGATGCTGGCTATCTGATTTAACCTTAAGGGTGTAGGCAAAGCTTAAGTATGTCCTTTGGAGATGTAGTGACCATTCGTTTGATTCAACGTACAGACTTTCTACAGGACTAGTCCTGAAGGCACCTGTAGCAAGACGGATACCTAAGTGGTGAACCGAATCTAGCATCTTCAAAGCACTAGGTGCAGCGGAGTTGTATACTATAGCTCCATAGTCGAGGCGCCACCTAATGAGACTTTTGTAGAGGTTCAAAAGGCATCTCCTGTCACTTCCCCAAGATGTCCGGGACAATAGCTTCAGTAGATTCATTGTCTTCAGACACTTCGCTTTCAGATATTTCAAATGGGGGATAAATGTTAATTTAGTGTCTAAAATGAGGCCTAAAAATTTATGTTCATGGCTCACAGATAGCCGTTGTCCATTAAGATGAATGCAGGGGTCAGGTAGTATACCTCTCTTGTTCGAGAAAAAAACACAAGTGCTTTTTTGAGGGTTCAGTTTAAATCCATTCTCGTCAGCCCATTTACATACTTTGTTTAACCCAAGTTGTACATGTCGCTCATAGATAGAAATGTTACATGATCTAAAACCTATTTGCACGTCATCCACATACACTGAATAGAACAGCGTACTAGGTAAGACAGTATGGAGCGAATTCATTTTCACAACGAATAGAGTACAGCTCAGTACACCACCTTGTGGTACACCCGTTTCTTGAGTAAATGGACGAGATAGGGTATTACCAACCTTAACACGGAACGTGCGATTAGATAGATAGCTTTCAATCACTCTCAAGAGGTTGCCTCGGACTCCCATTGCAGCCAGATCACGGAGAATTCCAAAACGCCAAGTTGTATCGTATGCCTTTTCCATATCTAGAAATACCGATAATAATAACTGTTTGTGCACAAAGGCGTCCCGGATATTCGCCTCGATGCGGACAAGGTGATCAGTTGTGGATCTACCCTCCCTAAAACCGCTTTGAAAAGGGTCTAGTATTTTGTTGATTTCAAGATAATGAATCAAGCGTCGGTTTACTATTTTCTCAAATAGTTTGCATAAGCAGCTTGTTAGGGCTATAGGCCTATAGCTGCTGGCTGAAGACGGGTCCTTGCCTTCTTTAAGAATAGGTATTATTATTGCTTCGCTCCAGGCGGACGGAATATAGCTGGCAGAGAATATGGCATTGGAAAGCGATAGGAGTGTTCTGTGTGCTTCGGGGTTTAAGTGTTTTATCATCTCGTAAAATATTCGATCCTTTCCAGGGGCAGACTTATTACAACAATTTAGTGCGGCCTGAAATTCTGCCATGTTAAATGGACGGTTGTAGGGTTCATTTCTGTCTCCTTTGCGATCCAGAGGCAGTCGCTCCACTTGTCGCTTGTGTCTCAGGAATGTATCTGAGTAATGGGATGAACTGGAAATGTACTGAAAATGTTCTCCTAGAGAATCAGCTTGGGCCTCAAGAGTGTCTCCTTGTGTGTTCACTAATGGTAGAGGATGAGTTTCACGGCCTTTTATCTTGTTTACCCTAGTCCAAGCTTTTCTTTCATCTGTATAAGAATTTATGCTGGAGATGTATCTCTGCCAGCTTTCCCTTTTGGCACGGCGGCGTGTTCTTCTTCCTTCAGATTTTATTTTCTTGAAGCTGATAAGATTCTCTGTAGTTGGAGAGTCGCGGAGGTGATTCCAAGCCTTACTTTGTTTTTTTCGCGCTTCTCTACATTCATCATTCCACCAGGGAACACGTCGTTTAGAAGGCGATCCATTTGTTTCGGGGATACATATTGACGCCGCATCAACAATAAACGCTGTCAAATACACCACTGCATCATCGATAGGAAGTGTAGAGAAGTCTTCCCAGTTCATGCGCGTTAGTTAGTAATTTTATGACAATGGGAAAATGGTCGCTCCCATATGGGTTCCTAATCACGTTCCACTCTAGGTATGGTACGAGCGTGCTAGATGCAAGGCTTAAATCGATAGATGAATATGTTTTGTTTGCCATGCTGTAAAATGTAGGCTCTTTCTTATTTACTAAGCATGCACCTGTAGAGAGGAGGAAGCTTTCTACTAGGCGCCCTCTAGCATCACAGCGACGATCTCCCGCAAGGGTGTGGTGTGCATTAAAATCGCCCATGACAATATAAGGCTCGGGCAGTTCACAGATAAAACTGTGAAATTCTGTTTTTGACAGGTGGTAGTTCGGGGGGATGTATAAAGAGGTAATTGTGATCATCTTATTAAAGAGTACTGTACGGACAGCAACTGCCTCTAGAGGCGTTTTAAGCTGTATTTGCCGGCAAGCAACACCTTTATCCACTACTATGGCCACACCGCCCGACGAGACAAGGGAGTCGTTGCGGTCTTTTCGGTAAATGGCATACTGCCGGAGAAAGTTCGTGTGGGAAGAATTAAGATGTGTTTCTTGGACACACAGCACCCTTGGATTGTACTTATGTAGGAGTTCCTTAATGTCATCTAGATTGTGGAGTAAACCCCTAACATTCCACTGTACTATCTGTGTATCCATTTTATATGTGTTTTGTGCTGTGTGTCTAAGCGAGGTAAATTAGGCTAGCTCACGAGGCCTTTCCAGGCCCCGTGATGGGGGTTTTCCCTTTCTTCCCGGCGCGCTCGAGGAAGCTGCGCCGTTCTTTGGGCGTCTGAGACGCCGGTGTTTTGTTTGTTCTATCCATCACCTCGTCTGAGGCGGTGGATAGTGCCCGCTCAGCGGGCACGTTTGCACGGGTTTCGGGCCTATCTGCACGGGCAGTGGCCCTGGGTCCCCCAGACCCGCGGGTCTGCTGGCCCTCCTTGGCAGGGGGCGGAACAGCACTGGCTGCTGCAGCCAGGGGGGCTGATGGCGTGACCGCCGTCACACTCCGTGTGACTTGGGCGGCCGCCGAATGATGTGACGTTGCCCCCCGGCGCGCCACATCGGTGTAGGACGGATTAGACTGGTTGTTCGTCGAGAAACGTTTACGTGCCTCTTGGAATGATAGGTTGAATTTGATTTTCAGTTCGATGATTTGCTTTTCTTTTTTCCACGATGGACACGAACGGGAGTACGCTGGGTGATCTCCGTCACAGTTAGCACAGTGGGTGGTGAAAGTGCAGGTATCAGACGAGTGCTCATTGGATGCACATTTTGCACAGGTGGTGCGCCCTCGGCAGCTTTGCGAACCATGCCCGAACCGCTGACACGTAAAGCATCGGCGCGGATTCCGGATGTATGGCCGTACACGGAGTTTGCAGTATCCAGTTTCTATCGAGTCTGGGAGGTTACTCGTTCCAAAGGTTATGATTCATGTTTTGTTGGGATTTGCTTGTCATCGCGCCTGATGGTGATTCTTTGGACCTTTACTACATTCTGATCTTGCCACCCCTCGAGTAGCTCGCTTTCACTAAGATCGATTAGGTCATCTTCAGAGATGACACCGCGGACAGTGTTCAAAGATCTCTGTGGGCCCACTGATACAAGGATGTCTCCAAAAGCAATGAGTTTTGATAATTTGCTGTATTGGGTCTTGTCACGAATTTCAAGAAGAAGGTCGTCGCTTCCCATCTTAGTTACTTTGTAGCCTGAGCCTAGTGATTCTGTCAAAGATTTTGAGACAACAAAAGGAGATATTGTGCGGACTGTCTTGATTTCGTGGTGACTGTGAATTACATGATACTTTGGGAAGATTTCTTTTGGCTGCATGAAGAAATTAAAGGTTTCATCGGTGCGCCCCCTCTTGAGGGAGCGATCAGGGAGTGAAGGGAAATGGGATTCAATGAAAAGATAGCTATATTCGGCAGGGATGGCCGCCACCCACCATGGAGCCCAACTAGGGGACGGCACAGGACAAACGATTCAGTTCTGTGCACGCCAACGGTGCATCCCCACTATAACCAAATACCTATACCCAAGGCTGGATATAATGCACAAGGTTAACCCTTGCTGCCCATGAAGTCGGAAGTAAAAGGAAAATAAAGAGAGGACAGGAAAGATTGAAAGTGAGAGAAAAAGACGAAGATTGTAGAAAAGGACAGGAAAGGGCAACTGCCGATTTCCCCCGGGTGGGTCAGTCCGGGGGTGCCGTCTACGCGAAGCGGAGGCGAAAGAGATGTGTTGCCTCCACCGAGGGGCCATAAAGGTCCAAACCCCGGTATTGACTCAACCCCCAGGATCCCCTTTTCCCCGGACACGGCTAAGCCGCGCACGGTTACACGTGGGAGGGTCCAACCCTCATGTGCTCGGGTACGTGGTGTCGCAAAACACCAAACGTCTGCTTGCGCAGACGCCCCTGCGGGGAGCGATGGGCGAGCAGAGCATCGCGGCACCCTAGACTCTGCGTGTGCGTACCCGCTCTGCGGCGCATCCGCGCAGCCCTGCCGCCTGTGCCGCCGTCTCTCTCTAGGCTCTCGCCCGTCTCTCCCCTAACTACAGTGTACTAGAAGGGGCAGTGCAGCGCGCGGAGCCAGCGACCCATACGGCTCCTGACGCCGCCGGTGGCGAAAGAAGCGGCGGCGCTGCAATCGCCCACTCTTAAATGCGGTTGCTTGCTTCGTGGCCTGGAAGCGCTTGCTATGGCGCTTGTTAGGTGCTGTTTGTTTCTCCCGCTTTTCTCTGAATGTGTGGTGCTAAAGCGCGCGAATGGGTCCTAAGCAACGCTTAAACCATTTTTTCGCCACTGGATGCAGCGCAGGGTACTCGCGAAGCAAAGAAACGGCGAAGTTTTCACTCTTTAAAGCGCCCGCAGAGCCGGAGCGAAGAAGCATTTGGGAACGTAATTTGCACAGATGCGATAAGAGGCTTACACATGATTCCGCAGTGTGTGAGCTGCATTTTGAGCAGTGCTTCATCGTTAGAGGTTCTTTATTCTATGGTTAGAGACTATGTGCATTGGATCAATGGCACGGAGAAACGGATTCCGCGGGGGACGCCAACGATCACTCGGGCGCTGTACCCACCATCCCACATTTAAGCAAGCGCTTGCCTCCAAAGAGAAACGTGAGAAAGAGGAGGTCCGACGATGTGTTTAGCAACTGCTTCAGTGGCCGCAAATTTCACAGTGAATATATCATGGATGTTTTGCACATGATACATCATGCTTCCCCCTTGAAGGTCGGTTGCGAAGACCATGAAAAGAGCCTAACTGCACATATGGTCGGGTTTTATGTTATTATGAGACTGCACTTTTTTGTGAAAGGCAAAAACAAATCCAAACTGCCGAGGAAGCGTAATTCAGCCAAACACCTTAAGCTAAGCAGGTTAAACTAGGGGCAGTGTAACTATCATATCGCGTGTTTCATTTTTGTCTCCCTAACCTGCTCTGTTATGTTTTTTCACTTTACCTTGCTAATTGTGCGGATTTGCTGAAGCAGCTGCACATTTGTAGTTCATTTGTTGAACATTACCATGGCAATGCTGTAACTGCATTTGTGTGGAAAGGTATTCCAGATATCAATGTTCTGTGCCCTACCTCGTATATGTGTTCACATACTCTGTGATACCTTATTGTTAGCATTTAGTTGCAGATTGCACAGACCATGAGCTTGTTCCCCTTTTGTGAAATTCTGTAGCTCGTTTAGCTGCTTTGCCATTTCACTGGAATTGCCATTTGGCTTCTTGCATCATTGCTGTGCTAGTCTTCTTCTGTTCATTTGTGTTTACTTCGCGGGTCAGACATGGTTTAACAGCTGAATTTCAGTGATTTTTTCAGAATAAATTGCTTCTGTGGACGTATGTGACTTTTTTCAATTCGTGCATGAATGTTTCCTGTGTAGCTTTTTAATTCGTGAAAATTTCAGCTCGCTTCAACAGCAACGAGTCCAGCTGATTCTGCGTGACGTTATTCATTGGCGCAGTTTTTTTTTTCTCTTTTTCAAGGCCGTCACCTAACGTGCCATTGAAAGGTGTAGCCAAGACCCGCCGAGGTTGCTCAGTGGCTATATGGTGTTGAGCTGCTGAGCACGAGGTCGCGGGATCGAATCCCGGCCACGGCGGCCGCATTTCGATGGAGGCGAAATGCGAAAACACCCGTGTCCTTAGATTTAGGCGCAAATTGAAGAACCCCAGGTGGTCCAAATTTCCGGAGTACCCCACTACGGCGTGCCTCATAATCAGATCGTGGTTTTGGCACGTAAAACCCCATAAAAAAAGGTGTAGCCAAGGAGATAACGAGTGTACAATGTACCTGCTTAATTTAAACTTGCTTTCGTGGTTGCGGGGACTAGCTACGTTTAATTCCCCTGTCACGCGGCCAGCCGATTGCGATTATGTACAGTCCGAATTTGCTCACTCGCGATCGTGGACTCGTCTGCGCCCTCAAGCTCTGGAAGCTTAACAAACTCAAATATGATTGCTGAACGTGTTGAAAAAGTTCATTTGGGTGGGAGTCAATTGCGATCCAAACTGCCCGTATTCTAGAGAGCGTGGCAAGATTCAAGCGGCAAGGATAGACGCGCTATAGACATTTCAGAGACCGCTTTTGTTTCTGTGGCAAAAAAAAAGAATAAAAAGCAGTATGCATTGTATTTTCTGATCATAAGCAGACAATACTGACAAAATAAACTAAGTGCTTACGGGAAAAATCTGAACAATGTTTCCAGCGCGCGCCAAGCATATACGAGCGTTGCAGTGGATGCGGGTGTGTCGTCTGCTTCTCTTCTTCAAGAGTGGTCGACCGCAGCGCCGCCGCTACTGACGCCGCCGCCGGAGCCACGCGGAGAGTGCCGCCCGCTGCACTGCCCCTTCTAGTACACTGTACCCTAACAGTGTCGACAACGGCGTTTAGCCGGAAGTTCCGTCAGGTAGCCAGCGTTTTGACAGCGGCCGTGTACGGTCACACAAAAAAGTTGTCGCAGTTTCACCCGAAAGGCGAAACATCAATTGCGATAGCAACTTAGTAGAGAGCTGTACGGAGTAAGGATAGTAGTTTAATCCGCTGTACAAACTTGGATATGCAGCAGCACCGGCAACACACAGCACTGTTGTCGACGCCGTCGGCGTTTTGCCCGCGTTCGCACAAAATGCGTGCGGCGTTGGTGACTGTTGCCGGAGCCTCTGATATAAATAGGCACTTGGTGCCGCAGCTAAACGTCGCCTCCCTTCCCTGCCCCCCCACGGCATTTCGTGCGTCAGAAGAAGGCGCGTTTGCTCTGATGATGATAAGTGGTTCTTGAGGGAAAGGGAAAGGTTGGCGCTATCTTCTGCAGCCCTTGAGGGAGCACGGCTCAGCGCCAATTTGCGCTACATATATGGTGATTGTAAAGGAGGAAAGAGACGCCTACTTCTGCAGCCCTTAAGGGAGCACGGCACAGAACGCGCGTTTGTTCTCCGCCGTGCGTTCACTCCCCGTGAAAGCGCGCGCCCCTCGCGCCCTTTCACTCGCACATACAGCGTTCGGCGGCGCGCGGTGACGATTTCATCTCCATTGACGTCATACGGAACCTCACGGCGACGGCGACGGCGACGGCAACGGCAACGGCGACGGCGACGCCGACGGCAGAAATCTGCTTTGGAGTGTCCATATAATTGCTATCGCAATAAGAACGCGCACAACTGTTGTCGACGGAGGCGGCGTTTTTCCCACGTTCGCACCTAACGCACGCCGTGTTGGTGACGCGTTTATGAAGAACGTGACAACCTTTGCCGTACACCCTATGGCGGTGTACCGTAGTGACCATAAGGCCATGGTCCTTGTGGTCACTAAATGAATGAAAACCAGTGGAGGAGGAGGAGGAATAAACTTTATTTAGAGAAATTAGCAGACGCTAAAATCGTCCGAGGTGAGCGGCGTCCCTAGTGCAGGATGCCGTGGGCCTGAGCCGATAGCTTGGCCCTGCTCACCAGGCGATGCTGGTCTTCAGGGCTCGAGCTTGTCAGCTGGGCCTGCCACTGCTCGACGGTTGGTCCGGTGATGGGTGGTGTCGATGGGTTTTGTCGACATTCCCATACCATGTGGTAGAGGCTATTGGGCGCAGAGCAGAAGGCGCATTTGTGAGTATAGCTCGTAGGATACATGGCGTGTAGCAAGGTGCCCTGCGGGAATGTGCCGGTCTGTAGTTTGCGGAAGATCACTGCATCTTCTCTTGTTAGCTTGGGATTCGGGGTGGGTAGATCCTCTTGCCCAGTCTCTAATTACGCAGGATATCGGCGTACCTTTTCGGGACGCTATCAACTTGGTCTGCCGGTGCTCGTGAACCCGGTGGTATAGCCCGGAGAATGTGATCTCGGGAAGCGGCGTTAGCCGCTACATTACCCGCCAGGAACTCGTGTCCCGGGGCCCAGATAATGTACAGTTCTTGAAAATTGTCTAGTTTTTCGAGGATGATCAGGGATTCTTTGGAAATGCGGCCCTTTTGGTAATTTCTGCATGCTGTTCGTGAGTCCGTGATGACTGTGATGTGATGTTCCTCTCGCTTGCCCGTAGTGGCTGCCAGGGCTATCGCCGTTTCTTCCGTGCCGTCGATGTCTGGAGTGCTTACCGAGGCCACTGCTACCTCTTGTCCTTGGCCGTTGATCACGCTGATAGCATGGGCCGCTCTGTTCTTGTACTTTGCCGCGTCTGTGTATCTGACTTCGCCTTGTTTTGGTCCTTCGCAGGCCTTACCTAAAGCTTGCACGCTCGCTCACCTCCGTTCTCTGTTGTATTCAGGGTGCATGTTTCTCAGGAAGCTGGCCACCGTGATCTCCCTTAGTGGTAGAGGAACCCGCTGTTTTGTGGACTCATATTTGGCTGAGTAGCCCAGTCTTATTAGGGTGTCCCTGCCCGTGCTCGTGAGCTTGAGTCGCTCTATCTGGCTCGTCTTGTGGGCCTCTGCTAGTTCCTTCCAAGTATTGTGGTTGCCCAGGCTGAGTAGCTTCTCCGTCGACGTCGTCGGTGGAAGCCCCAGTGCCAGCTTGTAGGTCTTTCATATTAGGGTGTTCAATTTGTCTCTCTCGCTGTTCTTCAGACCCAGATACGGGGTGCCGTAAGTGACTCTGATGATTATCAGGGCTAGTATTAATCTGATTGTGTCCTGCTCTTTCAGGCCGTGATTTTTGTTAGTCACTCTTCGCACCAAGTGTGCGACTTGGGTAACTGTCGCTTGCACCTTTTTAATGGTGGCGAGACCGGCACCGTCCTTCTGGAAAGTGAGGCCCAGAATACGGAGTACGTCCACCTTGGGTATTTTGAACGTTGGGTCCGGTGTTTCCTGTGGAGGCCACCCTCTTGCCTTCCTTTTGAGGATCAGGAGCTCCGACTTTTCCGGCGCGCATGAAAGACCGCAGCGGTGTAGATAATGCTCGGTCCTGTCGATGGCTCCCTGCAGGGCGTCTTGTTCTTCGCCCACCTATCCCGTGTACGTCTATATGATCAGGTCAAATGCATACATTGCGTGACGGATACCCCTGATGTTCTCCAAGAGGTTCGGCAATCCCCTCATCGCTATATTGAACAGCAACGGGGAGATCACCGACCCCTGGCGGGTTTCTTTCTGCGGTGTTTGGAACTTCTCGGTCCTGAGGATCCCCAGGCCTATGGTCGCCGTTCTACCCATGAGGAAGTCCCGGACGTAGTTGTATGTCCGCCGTCCGCAGTTGGTATGCTGTTGGCTCTTTAGCACTGCTTCGTGTGAGACGTTGTCGAATGCTCCCTTCACGTAGAGTGCCAGGATGTCACTCTTGTGGCGTGTCCTGAGGCCGTCGATGACTTCTTCTTTTAGCTGAAGTAGAATGTCCTGGGTGGAGAGCTCGGAAGGTGCCCCCGTCTTCCAGGTAGGGCGAGAGTCGATTGTGGACCATGTGCTCGAAGAGTTTTCCTGCGCTCGACGTGAGAGAGATCGGGCGCAGGTTCTGTAGCTTGATGGGCTTGCCGGGTTTCGGGATCATCGTTACGCCCGCGTGCTTCCAGGAAGCCGGTATACTGCCGGTCTCCCAGCTTTCATTTATATATTTTAGTAAACTCTCCGTCACCCCGTCGTCTAGGTTACGGGGGGTCTTGGTGTTAATTTCATCCCTGCCGGGCGTCGTGTTTCTCGTGAGATTTTTTAAGGATGCCACGATCTCCGACTTGGTGAAAGATTGGTCTAGATTCGGATTGGGTCCCCCCTCGTACTCCGGGTGAATGACTGGCTGCGCCTTCTGTTGTTGTTCGTCTCCGAGGTATTTCCCGCCGATGCCTTCAAGCACTTCTTCCTCCGTTCCCTGGAAGTTGTGTATAAGTCATTGTATGTGTTGCCCCGTGACAGTTTTTGATTCCGTCTTCACCAGAAGGATGTTTAGAATGGCCCAGGTCTTTCGGTTGCTGAGGGTTCCCTGTGATTTGTCGCACACTTGATTCCAGTTCTTCCGTCCGAGTTCTTTCAGCATACTCCTCCGCCTGCCGCGAGACTGGGGCAATGTGGATCTGGAGTTTGCGGTTTCTCTTCTGCTTTTTCCATTTCTTCAAAAGTCCTCGCCTGGCCTCCCAGAGGTGAAGTAGGTGTGGGTTGACGTCGGGATTGTCCGCAGTGAGTTGGATGGTCTTGGTGCGCTTGGTAAACAAGTCTATCACGTTCTTCGTCCACTCCTCGATGTCCTCTAGACTTCTGGGGTGTTCATATTTCCGGAAATCGGGCCAGTCCGTAATTTTGGCCTGACCTAATCTCACGAGGATTTTGTGATGCGTGATTTCAGTCTGGATGACGTGATAGTCGCTGCCCAGAGTCTCGTCCAGTTTCGACCACTCGACTTGCCTTAATCCAGTGGAGAAGGTCAGGTCTGGGCTGGTGTCTCTGGAGACACAGTTGTCTATTCTAGTTGGTATTTGAGGATCGGTCCACAGCGTCAGCTGGTGGTGTTGCGCCGCGTTGTGCACGTCCATGCCCTTCTTTTTGGTTGATCGGTAGCCCCGAGCCACGTGTGGAGCCTTAAAGTCGCCCACCACAAGGAGTTTTTGACCCTTCGTGACTTTCTTCATTTCTCTCAGGAACTTGTCCAAGTCCTTGAGGGTGTCGCGCGAAGGACTTAATTTATTCAGGATGTAGAGGCTCTGCAGGGTTTCCTTGTGAGGAACTAGCTCATAGTGTGTTCAATTCTGTTGTTCATTTGGTGCTGATGCGTCGTGAGAAGTTTCTTGATCAGGACGGCGGTCCGGGTCCTTCCTGGGCAGTGTGCGTTTCGTAGCTGCGCATCGTAATATTGTTGGTTTCTGTTTCCTGTAACACGACAACGTCAGGTTGGTGTAGGGTGCATAGGTGAAGTAAATTTTGCCGTTTCCGATTTATTCGTCTGCAATTCCCTTGCCAAATTTTGAGGGTTTGGGTCGCTTCTTTCTTCTTTGCTGTCTTGATGATGATATGTGGTGTTTTACGGAACAATGGCCAGTTATGGCCAAAGAGCGCCATGCCAGGTTTGTGAGTGTGCAGTGGAGCGATGAATTCTGAGAAGTAGATGAAACGTGGCTGTAAAGGGGCCTAAAAATAATCGCTGTAAAGTGGGTAAAATATACATGTACTAAAATCATGGCACTGACTAATGAGGTGTACTATGAAATGAAGAATGCATTGAGGAAGAAGAATACTATATTTAAAATATTTAGGGTGCAGTAATTGGCAAGAAGCACTACTGCCTAAACAGAGCCCTTGAACCACAAGGGCCTGGATGCATGTGCTATAAAGAACTATCAGAGCAACATCCTCTGGAGAGAGGATGCGCTACGAACTAATTGGGCTAATAACATGTAGCACAACATCATTAAAAAATGGAGGACTGCTTTGGCATTAAAAGCGGTTCTTCACCAATAAACATCATGGGATGAAGAGGAATATTGTAGCGGTATGCTACAGGAAAATGTTTCCTTCTCTCGGTTTCGGCTTCCCGACACTCCACGGGCGCATGGAGGACGGTCAGCCTCTCACCACATCTACCACAGGTTGGTGGTTCATTACCAATAAGCAAAAAACTGTGGTTTCCATATGTATATCCTATTCTTAGACGACAGAACAGGACATCAGTTTGCCGTGTTTTATTTACGGGGGGCCAGTAACCTAAATGTGGTTTAATCAAACGAAGCTTATTACTTGTTTCTGCGTCCTAAAAGCGTTGCCAGTGGCTTCTAAGTTTCTCTTACAAGGTTTCAAATCTGTTGCAGGAACAGCAGCTGTAGGTTTAATAGCGGGTGATGTCAAGATGTGGCCATTTGGTCGGCAAGAACATTGCCCTCGATGCCTATATGCCCAGGCACCCAGCATATAATAACATGCTGGTTAGTTGCGTATGCTCTACAAATAACAGAATATAGCTCAATGAGTACAGGATTTCTGTGTTTACTGAGTGATTTCAAGGTTTTAACGACACTTTCGGAGTCTGTATATAACATAGTATTTTCAAGTTTTGATTTCTTTATATGCTTTACAGCTGATAAAAGTGCATAGGACTCAGCCGTAAGGATACTTGTTTCTGGGTGTAGTACACCGGATTCCGAGAAGGATGGGCCGACGGCTGCATAAGAAACCTCGGCATGTAACTTAGAATCGTCTGTGCAAAACTCTGTGCACGAGTACTTGGACTGAAGTTCTAGGAAATGCATTTTAATGTGTGCCTCTGCCGCGTGTTTCGTGACTTCTATAAATTATTTGTCACAATCTATGAGCTGCCACTGCCACGGAGGTAACAGTTTCACTGGAGCCATAGGGCGATGATAAAGCAGCGGAACACCCCCTATTTCCTCACTGAGATTCCTCACACGCAAAGAGAACGGCTTTCTCGCTGCAGGTCGATTGTGGAAGAGTGTGGCAGCAGTCACATCGTTTATTGTTGAATAAGACGGATGTTCAATATTTGCATGTACTTTCGGAAAATATGTAAGACTGTTGTATGACCGCTGCAGATGAAGTGACCACTGATTCGACTCTACGTAGTGGCTCTGGATTACCCTTGTCCTGAAAGCACCAGTCGCGAGAGGGATACCTAAGTGGTGAACGGGGTCTAGTATTTTTAATGCACTTGGCGTTGCAGAATTATAAATTAAAGACCCGTAATCAAGGCGTGAGAGGACAAGACTTTTATACAAGTTAAGCAAACACTTTCGATCACTACCCCAAGTCGTACGCGACCGAAGCTTTAAAAAGTTCATTGTCTTCAGGCATTTTGCACTCAGATGCTTAAGATGAGGAATAAATGTAAGTTTGGAATCTAAAATGATTCCTAAGAACTTGTGCTCGCTGCTTACAGGGAGCGCATCTCCTTTGATTCAAATACTAGGGACTGGCGTTACGCCTCTCTTGTTAGTAAAAAGTACGCAAGTGCTCTTCTGGGCATTTACTTTAAAACCATTTTCATCTGCCCATTTGGACAATTTGTTTATTACAAGCTGCACTTGCCGTTCGCAGATGGCAATATTGCATGACTTGAAGGCTATTTGCACATCGTCGACATAAATGGAATAAAACATTGTGCGTAGAATGACTGTGTGAAGGGAATTCATTTTTACTATAAATAGTGTGCGACTAAGCACGCCTCCCTGTGGCACACCTGGCTCTTGGGTGAATGACTTAGAGCGTTACCCACTCTTACGCGGAAAGTGCGATTAGATAGGTAACTTTCGATTGTATTTAACATGTTGCCACGGACACCCATCGCAGAAAGATCTCTGAGAATGCCGTAGCGCCATGTCGTGTCGTAAGCTTTTTCTAGGTCGAGAAACACTGAGAGGCAGAACTGCTTATGTATAAAAGCATCCCTAATATAAGACTCAATGCGAAGAAGGTGGTCTGTTGTGGACATACCTTCCCTGAAACTATATTGCAAGTGGTCTAGAAGTTTATTTTCAAGAAAACAGATTAAGCGCCTGTTTATCATTTTTTCCAATAGTTTGCACAGGCAGCTTGTTAGCGCTATTGGCCTGTAGCTGCTGGCTAGGGATGGGTCTTTGCCTTGTTTAAGCACGGGAATGACTATAGCTTCCTTCCATGAGGACGGGATATACCCATCCGCCCACATGACATTGAAAAGGTACAGGAGTGTTTTCAGAGTTTCAGGATGTAGGTGCTTAATGATTTCATATATGACACGATCACAAATCTGGCGCCGAGTTATTGCAGCAAGCGAGAGATGCCTTAAGTTCAGTTAAAGTAAATGGATAGTTCTAGGCCTCACTCGATGAATAAGGGGTTGTCGCTCCTCGCGTTCTTTAAACCTCAGAAATGCTTGTGCATGTGTAGTGGGCCGCACTGGAAATATACTCAAAGTGTTCGCCCAGACAAACTGCCTGATCTTCCAGGCTCTCTCCTTGAGTACTTACTAAGGGGAGTGGGTGTACTTCCCGGCCTTTTAATTTGTTTACACGATTCCACACTTTCGTCTCATCCGTGTAGGAATTTAGACTCGAAATGTACTTCTCCCAATTCTCCCTTTTAGCACGTCGACGTGTTCTTCTACCCTGGGACTTTATTTGTTTGAAACTAATCAAGTTTTCGGCGGTTGGAGAGTCGCGAAGTCGTCCCCAAGCTTTATTTTGGTTTTTCCGTGCTTCCTTGCATTCTTCGTTCCTCCACGGGATACGACGTTTATTAGCCAGTCCGTTAGTTTGACGGATGTATGTTGTGGCAATCTCAATTATAAAGCCCGTTATATACGCTACAGCATCATCTATATTTAAAGAGGCAATATAATCCCTGCCTAAACACGTTTGTTCTTGGAAACGTTCCCAGTTAGCCGAGTCAACCTTCCATTGGGGAATGTGTGGGGAACATATATGTTGTTTTGTCAGGTTTAACATGATTGGGAAGTGGTCGCTCCCAAAAGGGTTCTTGAGAACGGACCACTTCAGCTACGGAATTAGTGTACTCGACACGATACTTAAATCTATGGAGGAGTATGTATTATGCGCCCCGCTGTAGTACGTTGGCTCTTTCTTAATAAGTAAGCATGAAGAGAAAGTTTTCAATTTGGCGACCTCTTGCATCGCAACGAGAGTCTCCCCACATTGTGTTATGTGCGTTTAAATCTCCGACAACTATGTATGGTGCCGGAAGTTTGTCTATGTAGTTCTGAAATTCAGTTTTATTTAGTTTATAATTAGGAGGGATGTATATAGAGCTAATAGCCCTTATGAAAATTAACGATGAGTTTCTGATTAGGACCTGATGCATTCCTAATGTTTCATCAGACAGGCATCAGAAATCCATCGTCTAATGTTGTTTAGCATTACAAGTACATCAGAGATCGAATGACAATGCACCTTAAGGTTTCTGATGAAAAAAGTAGACAGCTTTTTTTTTGTTATTTCTAATGTCAAAGCACATTACATAAAAATGTGTATGACGCCAACTTGTGCATTTTTTTCTTTTACAGCGAAGATGTCTATGGTTACGATGTAGAAAAAAATATATCCGAGATGTTGACAAAAAACAAGTGGGCCGATCCTGCTGATAGTGTAGAAAGGGTCCAAGCTCCATGGCACGGACATTGTACGAAAATTATTTTTGATAGTTCATTGAACAACCAACTATATAAGAAATGTGTATTCCACATTTCATTTAAAGTTTTTTTTTTTAGTAGTAAAACAGTTATTCTTGTTGACATAGGACACATGCAAGCTGCAGAGACATGGCTTTTTCGAGCAATCTGCGTGGGTCGCACGACACATAAACATAGAAGGCACGGACGACAGGAGCGCATCCCACGCTCATTAAGCATACAAACACGAAAGCAAGATTCGGACGACACGGCTGTAACCTGCGCCGCACGAGCGAAGGAATATCGTAGATTTGATGCTTTCCGACTTACACAGTTACAACGCGCACCGAAACATCGCTCACTGCACCTGTGTACCTCAGAGATCGTTCCAACAATTTCTGGCGCTCAAGTTGATGTTAACGACATCAGGAAGTTATCTAGAAGGAAGTACCGGCGCAGGTAGTACACAAATCATTCAAATCACGCCCTAGCGATGACTTTCAAAGGACAACATAACCCAATCTCTAAGGCCATGCTTTTGCTGGCTGCGGACGGCAGAAGCAATTCAAAATTCAAAATACGTCATAAAAGTTCTTTCTACGATAAACTATAGCGTGAAATATGGACTGTTCGGTGGTTTGTTTTATATCGCAACATATATACGTAGCTGGCCACAACACGACACAAAACATGAGTTTACTGGTTAATATATTTGGCATCACGGAGGCCACAACAACCTCACAAGTACGCAGGTGGCGCTGTTGTTTTTCCTGCGTCTTCAACGTGCCGGTGGTCTGCGTGAGCTGCTTGATCGTGTGTTTTTGTGTTTGCTGTAATGAAATGGGACATAGTTAGCGTGCACAAAAGTGCCAGAAGATACCTTGTGTCTCGCTGCTAACTGGCCCTATGCGTGGCGCGCCAGGCAAACATGGACCAACGATTTTTGTGCCGTGGCCTTTGTGTCTGGTTGTCGTGGAAAGTTGGGTGGACATCGAAAAGAAATAATTCCTATTGGTAGCGTGCCTCAGATTGTCCACTACGCAGCGGCATGTATGCTGGGAGTAGCATCGTCGACGCAGCACCGACAACTTGGAGAGCGTCGTGCCATTGAAAAGGTAAGCAGTCGTGCTTGCTAACTACACGTGTTGTGCGTACTCCTCGTGTGTGCATAGGGTGCCTTGCGAACCTAGGAAATAGACCTCCCCCGGCAACAGTGAAGCCTGTGCTTATGCATATTGCGTGCTGGTTGTCAGAATTTAGTTTTGAAAATGTAATGCCTCGATGCGTAATTGAATAGCCTGATAAGCGTTTTCTTCCGATGAGACAGATTACGTTCTGAAATAATCGTGTTCATCATGTGCACCTGTGCGTGCGCTCCCGCTTTTCTGCTGAAGTTGCATATAACGACCCATCTGTCTCTTCACCAATACTTACTGCAATTACGTTTCTTCGCTTATAAACTCTTCGACGGAGTAAATTATGCCTGCTTACCAGGTTTTCGGTTTACGAGCAGTTTTAGGGGGAAGAAAGTAAGCACTCACAGCTTGCCATATTAGTACAGCTGTCTTTTCAAGACAAGGGATGTTGCCATAACTTGGACGTATCTAAACATGATAGGGGAAAGTTGCTTTAACCAAGTCATGAAAGCAAACCCTAGAATTATTATGTAAACAAACATTTCTTGTAATGTGCTGCTGCTGCGTGCGTGTTCAAAATTTTACTTTCATGAAGGGGTCCCTATTATCATGACATTCATCAATGACTCGACCTTGTACTCTGTTGCCACCCTGCACTAGTGCAGACATGTTTTCGTGACTGTTTTTACGTGAACCTTGCATGTGTTCACAGTATGACAGTTTTATTGTGCCAGTGCTATAAGTTAACACATAATTCATTTTGTAGTGTTGAGGCCGTGACCCACAGCCGTGTTCACATGATGGCAGGGAACCTGTGGCCATGGCTACACCAGCACAGCGTGTAATCTGGATGTCATGTCAGGTATGTATGAAGTGTACGTGTACCTGAAAGTATGATCTCGGTATGATTTGTGTGTTAGCTAACAGACATATTACTTAACGGAGCACTAAATAGGCTAAATGTTTATGCAAGTTTATTAAATTTGCTGCTTGTTTGTGTTCGTAAAATTATGCGCAAATTATCGTGTTCTATATAAAACTAAACCTAACATGTCCTGATGTTGAGTATTTTTTTTCTCTCTTTGATCACTTGGCTGCAAATTAAGTTTTATTTTTGCTTTGTACACAGTATACTTCACTTCTTATTTTGGTTTTATTGTGTTGAAACTGTTTCTGATGCTGTAGCTTTTATTTCTGTATTTTTTTCTCTGTTTATGCTACATGCATATGCAGTTTTTGTGCATGTTAGAATTCGAAGTGTAGTGTGCCAAATATGCCACAGGTCTAAGCATACAGCGTGCATGCCTTTGTTTACCTATGCTATTTACAATTATTTCTGTCTTGTTCTCAGAATAATTGCCACTGGCAAATACACATTTGTTGAGCTTGAATTTATCTGAAACTGAAATATGAAGGTGCAGCCATGAGACAGATGAAGTACTGCAGCAATGTCAAAGCTAGCTTGAACCCACTATTACTACAGTATGCCGACGGATACCCATCACTGTGCTTGTGCATTTTCTGAGAACCAGCCGTGTCCACTAGGTCAAATTTGTAGTGTCCTTTTGAGCATGCTGGTCAGTTCATTTAACTTTTCCAGACAAATCTTACACAGGCAGGCTGCAGAGGCCAGTGGGGCCCTGGACTGAGGGCTCTGAACACCGCTCCTTAAAATATTTTCCAGTCAAATGAAGTTTCTATATATGTATACACAGGGAGGAAAGGGAAATATACAACTTGACCTCGGCTAACAACTGGCATTCTGATGGAAGGATTCAATAAAGTAAGACTGGATGTGTGCTTGCATTAAAACAGTATTTGCATAGAAAGAATAAGCAGACATACACTAATTTCTATCCCTTGTCATCTACGAAGGGTGCCCTTTTTCACGCATTCATAATGGGTCTGGCTCACACATGCGATGTTATTTATGCGGTATGCCTCGCTGATTTCTCGTGCCAATTTTCCACTGTGGGTGAAAATAGGTGAACGATCTTATCTGGCCTGAAGTCCTATGGCGGCAATGCACGGACCACATTGGGGTGGCTGAGCTTCAGGGCAAGAGCCTTTATGGAAAGGGCAGTGACAGGCACAAGGAGGACCCAGTGAAGGAGGGATTGGACCCAGTTCATCTGAATGCTGTAATTGGTATGTATTACTTTCATTGTGAAGACTGAATAATACTGCATGGGAAAGTTGTACTTTCGGGCAGTGTAGCGTACTTTCATAATTTCTGCAGATGAGGCTCATAAGCAGAAACCACCCTTGCACTCTCATGAAGGAAAGCCGCCATTTGTGTGGGTCATTCCACGCCAACTGTCCCAAAATCATCAAGCCTTGCTAAATTGTCGATCTGCCATGGTCCATTGATCCTTGGGGAAGTCCTGAACGAGCACCCCTTCCCTAACTGGTTGTGTTTGTGAGAACTGTCGAAGCAGACATGGCTCACTGATAGCTATTTGTAATGATACATTTTTCTTTCTATCATGTGTGGGCAGCTGATGGTGAATAGAAAATGTTTATAGCGGAAATTTTTGTCATCGCAGCATTTGTTGTAGTGTGGTGCGGCTGTAACTAGCTTTAATATTCGTGATGTATATGCACACTTTTACCTGAGCTGCCTCAGTGCACACAATGTGCAGGAATGAGGATTTTATATGTATTCCTTATGAACCATCCCACCTCTATTTGGAATGATATGCCTCTCTACACTCAGCAGTAATTTTAATTATTCGAAATAAACAGCCCCGGTGTTTGAAATCTGGAATAGTTGAATGCAATGTCTTAAACAGTTTTGTGGGAAAATGTGTGTTGATGTTAGTTGTATGCATCTCTTTGAGTGTTCATACAAAAAAGCTTGCTGGCAAGACCAAGTGTAGCCAAACCGCAATATTGCATTCTATAACTGCCTAGTTGTGCCCTTAATCTTGGTGGAGTGAAACTCTCCTGCATTTTAGCGCAGTGCACATCAATCTAGTTTCTTAACTTAAAGATTTCTTTTGCTTAAAACAAAAAGTACCTTTCTTAAATTTCTTATTCGAATAGTCTTGTCATTCTCTGTGATTGCCATAAGCTCGAGGACAAAAAGTACAGCGCGAAGCAGACGAGGACGAGGTTAGACAAAGAATGACATATACGGGCGCCAACATGGCAACGCTGTTTTATACATCACGCCGTGCAAAGTAGCCGTAGTAAAGATAAACGAACAGGAGTGAAGGTATCCAACAAGTGCTCGTGAAGTAGTGATCATCACATTAGAGAGGAATGCAAAGGTAACAGCAGGAACGTAAACTGAACTATCAGGCAAGTGCATAGGAACACGAGTCCATTACAGGCTCAAATCACACAACCAGAGCACCTGCAGCGCCTGCCTGTTGCTGTTGACCACCAACCGGTGCTCTCTTGCACGATCGTTGAAGCACGACGCTGGAGGCCTTCCTAAAGACTACCTCACAAGCACTTTTATGGTAAAATGGTGTCAGGATATAATTGAAAAAATTATATTTATGTATATATATATATATATTACACGTGAAATATTGCCTCTGACAAATGTAGCACTAGGCTATTTCTTGAGAATACGATTTTTAAACGACTTCTGGAATGAGCGATTATCAAGGTATTTAACAAAGAAGTGTATGGCGAGTTCCTTCAACAATTACCTGACACAGATATTGCCTTTCACTCATGTTTCGAAAAACTTTGCAATCACTTCACGACAAACGGCAAAAAATTGTAATGTGTGGTTCTAAAAAAGTGTCTCATGCAGATATTGTGATTCATTAATTTTAGAATGTAATTTATGAAACACTTGTGTGGTGGACATATGTCATGGTAACATTGATAAAAATTGATGCTTCAAATGCCGGCCTTCGACTGGCCTGCTGTCAGTCGAAGTCTAACAGCTTTAAGACATACGGTAAAAAAAATCTAGCATATGATACGTTGTCGCATTTGCTTGAGGGACGGCGGTCGATAGGCTGCGAAGGAGCTGCGGCGCATACAGAGTCCAGACCAGCATTGGAGAGCTCCTGATGAACGATAGCTTGGACTAGTGGCACCATCTGGGAGCTATGATCACAAGTACGGCCGCACGTAGAAGCAGGAGACGCAGCATCAAGTTCACGTCGGATGATCTTTTTCACGTGTTCCAAGGTGAGCGGCGCCAACGGCTCAGGTACGTCTTCGCAGGACCACGTTGCTGCCGTGTTCGGAAGTCGAGCGAAATTATTGGCAATGCGTCGACTTTTGGCGGCCTCAAAGCGCTTGCACTCTTGAATGATGGCATCGATGGCGTCGCAGTCTTCGCAGATTAGCAAGTTGAAGGCATCATCTGTTATGCCCTTTAACACGTGGCCTACTTTCTCAGACTCCGTCATGCTGTCGTCGGCTTTGCGGCAAAGGGCAAGCACGTCCTCTATATAAGTCAGGCATGACTGTGTCGCTGTCTGCGCACGAGATGCCAGCTCCTTCTTTGCTGCTGCCTTTCTACCTGTGGACTTTCCGAACAGGGAACGCATCTTTTCCTTGCATGCATCCCAGCTCCCAATTTCCTCTTCATTATTCTGAAACCACACCTTCGCGGTTCCCTTGAGATAAAATAGTATGCTTGCCAACATGATCGTCTCATCCCAGTGATTATTCTTACTTGCACGCTCGTACAGGGGTAGCCAGTCCTCGATGTCGACGTTGTCAGTCCCGCAGAATGTGCCGGAATCCATTAGCTTAGCCAGGACGACCGTTGTCGTTGCAGCTGCCTCGGTGGGTGCAGACACCTCTTCCGCCATCGTGGATAAAGCCAAGCGTCGGCCGCTGTGGTGCTCCGTTGTACCGTGTGGGTACCCCGCACCTCCCACCAAAATGCCACGGTGATGAGAGTAGCAAAAGGGATAGGAAAATTATATTTACACGATATATACAGAGAGACGGCTGCAGGCAAGATGGCAGAACAACAACACGAGCGCTGCCCCGATCGTCGTCTTCACCGTCTTTTTGGCGCATTCTTCCATGCTCGGCATAGCGCCTAACAATATAATTAATTCTGTGAAATTAAACAAGTGGTTATCGTACCGAAGTTCTATGCTGAAGAGAGCTTTTGCATTTGCTTAGAGTGGATAATAAAAAGTACCTACATCAGTTGCGTTAGCGCCCACTATTTTTTCGCATCAGCACACCCTTCAAAAGACTGAATATTTTACCACTTCTGGTGTGAGCAGGTATGCAACCACGAAGACCATCTTGGTGAAGAGGCACATGAACATCCGTCCAGTCATTGTCTGAAAATTTATGTGATGAAAGAGAGGGGAGGTCAACGTTGATCGCTGGAAGCGCGATCAGTCCTCAAACTGACGGATTTAACAACAAGCTAGCATTGGGAAGGATGGGTACGCGCTTATTATACTAAATGTTAACAAAAAAAACTGTTTTTGGCGGAAGGAGGCCGGGAAAACTTTATGTACGTGAACGTGACATCGTAAAATTTTCTGCTATAGAAATGACGTTCTTTACTAGAGCATGGCAGAATATCGTAAACAAAAGCCTGACTACAGCCACATTGTGAGTTGAAGTACAGCTTTAACAGAGTTTGTTTGAAGGGCCAGAGCGTGTTTATTTACTCTTTGTCATACGCTATCGAATTCGGAATGCTTAAGACAAAAGTTTGCATAATTGACAATTTTAATTGACATTCTATTCGAGGGCCCGCTGTTATTTTACAACTGCACATTATGGCCTTTCGTAGTAATAAGCATGAGATTGTTAGGGTTACAGCCTTTTTTTCAGCTAGTACTCATCGGTAAGAACACAAAGCCGAGGGTAGTAAATAAAAATCTGCAAACATTCGTGGGGGTGTTGCAACTATGTTGAAAGATTTTGCTCGACAGAAACCCCGGCAGGGGTGTCTACGTCAGCAGGCATTTAGCGTGTCCCGAAATCATGTACTCGAGGACATGAGATCTGGGCACTCCCGCGCGTAGCCGTGCGCGGCTGGCCATAACCGGGTAAAAGGGGACAATGGACGTTGAGATAAAGCCGGGTTTTTGGGTATTTATAGCTCCTCGGCGGAGGCAACATAACTGTTTGGCCTGGAAGGAGCCTACTGTCATTACAACAGAGTAGATAGGGATAACACGTGAAGACAAGGAGATACCCAAATGAGAACTAAATTCAGGAATTTTATGTTCGGCTGTTCCCAGGCACACAAAAAGGCATGATGCAATGGCAAACTGGCTACAAAGAAAAGCAACACATTAGGCCGCTCGGTGAACAACCAATATTGATTAATATCGTTTTTCAACATATCGTTTTTCAACAAGTCGAACAGCTTTAAGACATACGGCAAAAAAAATCTAGCATATGATAAGTTGTAGCATTTGCTTGATATGTGAACTCATTCCGGAATATCATTTAATAAACGCTTTTACGATGGACGGCAATCAAAGTGTACGCGATAAAGCATATATTTCATGCAAAACGTATTCTAACTGATAGATAGGGCAGCGCCCACTTTATTGAAAAAAAATTTAGAGCAATGTTGCAGAGAAACGGGTAATCAAGTTTACAATTAAAAAAATATATAAATCTTTTCCCCAATGTAATTCGCCGTTTCTGGATGATAATTGAAAAACATTTTAGAGAGCAGTTATTAAAGTGTAAGTGACGAAATAATATTACATGATACATCAATATAGACAAATATTGGAGCTGTGCTTCCTATATAAGAGTTCTGAAGAAATTTGGGACGGAACAGTTATAACTGTGCAAAGGAATAAATGCAATATCAGATGAATAACACATTGCTCCGTGCATTTATTTACGACTTCAATGTGATCATCTCTCAACTTGTTCGAGATGAAAACTTTATATAATACTTGAAAATTTTCTTATCAGAAACATTGCGCAGAATGTTTTTCGCGAGAGTTATGGTAAACACTTCAAAATTGAACAACTATCGAGTGTTAGGAGAAGAAACGCATTATGTGCCATTTCAAAAAATGTATCTGACTCATTGACACATAGCTCTTTCTTCAACAAAATTAATGGAAAGATCAAGTGGGATAATATTACCTGCTTTGTTAGCCTTTTTTTGTACGTGAGGATTGCAAAAACAAAGTGGAAACACCACCTGCAGAAGTGCTTAATGAATTTTGATGTGAAATAAACGTAACGCTTATTCCTTTGTGAGTCGTGCATGAAAAATTACGCAAAAAGTTTCTTTTTACTTCCGAAAAAAATCTGGCACCACTCATCAAACTGCAACTTCCGATGGTAATGCGTTAGCATTTAATCAATACAGCGACGCAGTGTATTGCCACCGCACGTCAAAATATCCCGCAGCACTAATGGAAGGATAATTCCGGCATTAAGACAAACATCATCCACTACACATTAATACAGGTTAGGCTATTTATGACTCATGAAATCACTGTTGTGCACAAATAGGGTTAAGTTATGCCACTTCTCGGGCAGGAGACCTCTTTTTGCCGTCCCCTGAGAGACAGAGCCGACCCTGTCGTTCAGCTTGCGAAAATACAAACAAGCAATTGCTGAGAAGACCAGCAGTGAATATCGTTGAAGACAATGCAGCGTTAGGTTTAAATTACTGGAAGAAGAATGCATTTCTTTCTTTCTAAATGGTCAGATTTTGTAAATTCTGAGATCCGTATGCTATTTTTAATTCTATTCGACACTTCTATACCTATAATTTGTTCTACCGCATAAGCATCAACTTTCTCACTAATATCTTCATTCTCAAGCGGACGATTTTACGAAAGCTCATCTGCTAAGAGATGATGATGGTAAAGAAATGTAGACACCGAAAATAAATTGAAATTTTGAAATAAGACAGAACAGATCTCCCATATCACCATGAAAGCTGGTGCAGCCAAAACTACTCATTGGTTTTCTTTGAAACTGTGAATTTTGTTGTCGGTCCCATCTTTTGCACTGTCATTTTATTGCGGCTTTACAGCACTGTATTATAAGGTATTGTAAAGTTTACATATTGCCACGGGGATGAGAGTAGCAAAAGGGATAGGAAAATTATATTTACATGATATATACACAGAGACGGCTGCAGGCAAGATGGCAGAACAAGGATGTCTGTGCAGGAAGGAGGTCAGACGCAATCATCTTGTCAATATCACCGTAGTCGAGATACCCAAATGAGAACTAAAATCAGGAATTTTATATTCGGCTGTTCCCAGGCACACAAAAAGGCATGATGCAATGGCAAACTGGCTACAAAGCAAAGCAACACATTAGGCCGCTCGGTGAACAACCAATATTGATTAATATCGTTTTTCAACATCCTTTAACATAAACCTGCTACATGTCCATGTGGCAGCTCGACCACATGTTGATATATTTATTTCGCGAAGACTTTGACGCCGTGGCGGGTGCGCTTCGCAGACGCACCGTTAGAAACACAACTGTTCCTACACGTAGCAGTCAATGTCTTTCCAAGATGATATTCCGCTGTTCCCAGGCACGCAAAAAGGCTTCACGCAATGGTTAACTCGCTACGAAGAAAACCAACACAAAATGTCGTTCGATGTAGAACCAATAATGATTATTATTGTTTTCCAACATCGTTTAACATAAACCTGCAACGTGTCCTGTGGCAGCTCGATCACATGATAATATATTTATTTGGCGAAGACGTTCACGCCGTCGCGGGTGCGTTTCACAGAGGCGCCGTTAGAAGCGCAGGTGTTCCTACACGTAGCAGTCAATGTCTTTCCAAGATGATATTGCGCTGTTCCCAGGCACGCAAAAAGGCATCACGTAATGGTTAACTCGCTACAAAGAAAACCAACACAAAATGTCGTTCGATGTAGAACCAATAATGATTATTATTGTTTTCCAACATCGTTTAACATAAACCTGCAACGTGTCCTGTGGCAGCTCGATCACATGATAATATATTTATTTGGCGAAGACGTTCACGCCGTCGCGGGTGCGTTTCACAGAGGCGCCGTTAGAAGCGCAGGTGTTCCTACACGTAGCAGTCAATGTCTTTCCAAGATGATATTGCGCTGTTCCCAGGCACGCAAAAAGGCATCACGTAATGGTTAACTCGCTACGAAGAAAACCAACACAAAATGTCGTTCGATGTAGAACCAATAATGATTATTATTGTTTTCCAACATCGTTTAACATAAACCTGCAACGTGTCCTGTGGCAGCTCGATCACATGATAATATATTTATTTGGCGAAGACGTTCACGCCGTCGCGGGTGCGTTTCACAGAGGCGCCGTTAGAAGCGCAGGTGTTCCTACACGTAGCAGTCAATGTCTTTCCAAGATGATATTGCGCTGTTCCCAGGCACGCAAAAAGGCATCACGTAATGGTTAACTCGCTACGAAGAAAACCAACACAAAATGTCGTTCGATGTAGAACCAATAATGATTATTATTGTTTTCCAACATCGTTTAACATAAACCTGCAACGTGTCCTGTGGCAGCTCGATCACATGATAATATATTTATTTGGCGAAGACGTTCACGCCGTCGCGGGTGCGTTTCACAGAGGCGCCGTTAGAAGCGCAGGTGTTCCTACACGTAGCAGTCAATGTCTTTCCAAGAGGATATTGCGCTGTTCCCAGGCACGCAAAAAGGCATCACGTAATGGTTAACTCGCTACGAAGAAAACCAACACAAAATGTCGTTCGATGTAGAACCAATAATGATTATTATTGTTTTCCAACATCGTTTAACATAAACCTGCAACGTGTCCTGTGGCAGCTCGATCACATGATAATATATTTATTTGGCGAAGACGTTCACGCCGTCGCGGGTGCGTTTCACAGAGGCGCCGTTAGAAGCGCAGGTGTTCCTACACGTAGCAGTCAATGTCTTTCCAAGATGATATTCCACTGTTCCCAGGCACGCAAAAAGGCATCACGCAATGGTTAACTCGCTACGAAGAATACCAACACAAAATGTCGTTCGATGTAGAACCAATAATGATTATTATTGTTTTCCAACATCGTTTAACATAAACCTGCAACGTGTCTTGTGGCAGCTCGATCACATGATAATATATTTATTTGGCGAAGACGTTCACGCCGTCGCGGGTGCGTTTCACAGAGGCGCCGTTAGAAGCGCAGGTGTTCCTACGCGTAGCAGTCAATGTCTTTCCAAGAGGATATTGCGCTGTTCCCAGGCACGCAAAAAGGCATCACGTAATGGTTAACTCGCTACGAAGAAAACCAACACAAAATGTCGTTCGATGTAGAACCAATAATGATTATTATTGTTTTCCAACATCGTTTAACATAAACCTGCAACGTGTCCTGTGGCAGCTCGATCACATGATAATATATTTATTTGGCGAAGACGTTCACGCCGTCGCGGGTGCGTTTCACAGAGGCGCCGTTAGAAGCGCAGGTGTTCCTACACGTAGCAGTCAATGTCTTTCCAAGATGATATTGCGCTGTTCCCAGGCACGCAAAAAGGCATCACGCAATGGTTAACTCGCTACGAAGAAAACCAACACAAAATGTCGTTCGATGTAGAACCAATAATGATTATTATTGTTTTCCAACATCGTTTAACATAAACCTGCAACGTGTCCTGTGGCAGCTCGATCACATGATAATATATTTATTTGGCGAAGACGTTCACGCCGTCGCGGGTGCGTTTCACAGAGGCGCCGTTAGAAGCGCAGGTGTTCCTACACGTAGCAGTCAATGTCTTTCCAAGAGGATATTGCGCTGTTCCCAGGCACGCAAAAAGGCATCACGCAATGGTTAACTCGCTACGAAGAAAACCAACACAAAATGTCGTTCGATGTAGAACCAATAATGATTATTATTGTTTTCCAACATCGTTTAACATAAACCTGCAACGTGTCTTGTGGCAGCTCGATCACATGATAATATATTTATTTGGCGAAGACGTTCACGCCGTCGCGGGTGCGTTTCACAGAGGCGCCGTTAGAAGCGCAGGTGTTCCTACGCGTAGCAGTCAATGTCTTTCCAAGAGGATATTGCGCTGTTCCCAGGCACGCAAAAAGGCATCACGTAATGGTTAACTCGCTACGAAGAAAACCAACACAAAATGTCGTTCGATGTAGAACCAATAATGATTATTATTGTTTTCCAACATCGTTTAACATAAACCTGCAACGTGTCCTGTGGCAGCTCGATCACATGATAATATATTTATTTGGCGAAGACGTTCACGCCGTCGCGGGTGCGTTTCACAGAGGCGCCGTTAGAAGCGCAGGTGTTCCTACACGTAGCAGTCAATGTCTTTCCAAGATGATATTGCGCTGTTCCCAGGCACGCAAAAAGGCATCACGCAATGGTTAACTCGCTACGAAGAAAACCAACACAAAATGTCGTTCGATGTAGAACCAATAATGATTATTATTGTTTTCCAACATCGTTTAACATAAACCTGCAACGTGTCCTGTGGCAGCTCGATCACATGATAATATATTTATTTGGCGAAGACGTTCACGCCGTCGCGGGTGCGTTTCACAGAGGCGCCGTTAGAAGCGCAGGTGTTCCTACGCGTAGCAGTCAATGTCTTTCCAAGAGGATATTGCGCTGTTCCCAGGCACGCAAAAAGGCATCACGTAATGGTTAACTCGCTACGAAGAAAACCAACACAAAATGTCGTTCGATGTAGAACCAATAATGAGTATTATTGTTTTCCAACATCGTTTAACATAAACCTGCAACGTGTCCTGTGGCAGCTCGATCACATGATAATATATTTATTTGGCGAAGACGTTCACGCCGTCGCGGGTGCGTTTCACAGAG
Source organism: Dermacentor silvarum (assembly GCF_013339745.2). NCBI lineage: Eukaryota > Metazoa > Arthropoda > Arachnida > Ixodida > Ixodidae > Dermacentor > Dermacentor silvarum. Next base: position 148,525,115 of record NC_051158.1, on the reverse strand, counting down.
GCGCCGTTAGAAGCGCAGGTGTTCCTACACGTAGCAGTCAATGTCTTTCCAAGATGATATTGCGCTGTTCCCAGGCACGCAAAAAGGCATCACGCAATGGTTAACTCGCTACGAAGAAAACCAACACAAAATGTCGTTCGATGTAGAACCAATAATGATTATTATTGTTTTCCAACATCGTTTAACATAAACCTGCAACGTGTCCTGTGGCAGCTCGATCACATTATAATATATTTATTTGGCGAAGACGTTCACGCCGTCGCGGGTGCGTTTCACAGAGGCGCCGTTAGAAGCGCAGGTGTTCCTACACGTAGCAGTCAATGTCTTTCCAAGAGGATATTGCGCTGTTCCCAGGCACGCAAAAAGGCATCACGTAATGGTTAACTCGCTACGAAGAAAACCAACACAAAATGTCGTTCGATGTAGAACCAATAATGATTATTATTGTTTTCCAACATCGTTTAACATAAACCTGCAACGTGTCCTGTGGCAGCTCGATCACATGATAATATATTTATTTGGCGAAGACGTTCACGCCGTCGCGGGTGCGTTTCACAGAGGCGCCGTTAGAAGCGCAGGTGTTCCTACACGTAGCAGTCAATGTCTTTCCAAGATGATATTCCACTGTTCCCAGGCACGCAAAAAGGCATCACGCAATGGTTAACTCGCTACGAAGAAAACCAACACAAAATGTCGTTCGATGTAGAACCAATAATGATTATTATTGTTTTCCAACATCGTTTAACATAAACCTGCAACGTGTCCTGTGGCAGCTCGATCACATTATAATATATTTATTTGGCGAAGACGTTCACGCCGTCGCGGGTGCGTTTCACAGAGGCGCCGTTAGAAGCGCAGGTGTTCCTACACGTAGCAGTCAATGTCTTTCCAAGATGATATTGCGCTGTTCCCAGGCACGCAAAAAGGCATCACGTAATGGTAAATTGGCTACGAAGAAAAGCAACACAATAAGTCGCTCGGTGTACAACCAATAATGATTATTATTGTTTTCCAACATCGTTTAACATAAACCTGCAACGTGTCCTGTGGCAGCTCGATCACATGATAATATATTTATTTGGCGAAGACGTTCACGCCGTCGCGGGTGCATTTCACAGAGGCGCCGTTAGAGGCGCAGGTGTTCCTACACGTAGCAGTCAATGTCTTTCCAAGATGATATTGCGCTGTTCCCAGGCACGCAAAAAGGCATCACGTAATGGTAAATTGGCTACGAAGAAAAGCAACACAATAAGTCGCTCGGTGTACAACCAATAATGATTATTATTGTTTTCCAACATCGTTTAACATAAACCTGCAACGTGTCCTGTGGCAGCTCGATCACATGATAATATATTTATTTGGCGAAGACGTTCACGCCGTCGCGGGTGCGTTTCACAGAGGCGCCGTTAGAAGCGCAGGTGTTCCTACACGTAGCAGTCAATGTCTTTCCAAGATGATATTGCGCTGTTCCCAGGCACGCAAAAAGGCATCACGTAATGGTAAATTGGCTACGAAGAAAAGCAACACAATAAGTCGCTCGGTGTACAACCAATAATGATTATTATCGTTTTCCAACATCGTTTAACATAAACCTGCAACGTGTCCTGTGGCAGCTCGATCACATGATAATATATTTATTTGGCGAAGACGTTCACGCCGTCGCGGGTGCGTTTCACAGAGGCGCCGTTAGAAGCGCAGGTGTTCCTACACGTAGCAGTCAATGTCTTTCCAAGATGATATTGCGCTGTTCCCAGGCACGCAAAAAGGCATCACGTAATGGTTAACTCGCTACGAAGAAAACCAACACAAAATGTGCGTTCGGTGTAGAACCAATAATGATTATTATTGTTTTCCAACATCGTTTAACATAAACCTGCAACGTGTCCTGTGGCAGCTCGATCACATGATAATATATTTATTTGGCGAAGACGTTCACGCCGTCGCGGGTGCGTTTCACAGAGGCGCCGTTAGAAGCGCAGGTGTTCCTACACGTAGCAGTCAATGTCTTTCCAAGATGATATTGCGCTGTTCCCAGGCACGCAAAAAGGCATCACGTAATGGTTAACTCGCTACGAAGAAAACCAACACAAAATGTCGTTCGATGTAGAACCAATAATGATTATTATTGTTTTCCAACATCGTTTAACATAAACCTGCAACGTGTCCTGTGGCAGCTCGATCACATGATAATATATTTATTTGGCGAAGACGTTCACGCCGTCGCGGGTGCGTTTCACAGAGGCGCCGTTAGAAGCGCAGGTGTTCCTACACGTAGCAGTCAATGTCTTTCCAAGATGATATTCCGCTGTTCCCAGGCACGCAAAAAGGCATCACGCAATGGTTAACTCGCTACGAAGAAAAGCAACACAATAAGTCGCTCGGTGTACAACCAATAATGATTATTATCGTTTTCCAACATCGTTTAACATAAACCTGCAACGTGTCCTGTGGCAGCTCGATCACATGATGATATATTTATTGGCGAAGACGTTCACGCCGTCGCGGGTGCGTTTCACAGAGGCGCCGTTAGAAGCGCAGGTGTTCCTACACGTAGCAGTCAATGTCTTTCCAAGATAATATTCCGCTGTTCCCAGGCACGCAAAAAGGCATCACGCAATGGTTAACTCGCTACGAAGAAAACCAACACAAAATGTCGTTCGATGTAGAACCAATAATGATTATTATTGTTTTCCAACATCGTTTAACATAAACCTGCAACGTGTCCTGTGGCAGCTCGATCACATGATAATATATTTATTTGGCGAAGACGTTCACGCCGTCGCGGGTGCGTTTCACAGAGGCGCCGTTAGAAGCGCAGGTGTTCCTACACGTAGCAGTCAATGTCTTTCCAAGATGATATTGCGCTGTTCCCAGGCACGCAAAAAGGCATCACGCAGTGGTTAACTGGCTACGAAGAAAAGCAACACAAAATGTCGTTCGGTGTAGAACCAATAATGATTATTATCGTTTTCCAACATCGTTTAACATAAACCTGCAACGTGTCCTGTGGCAGCTCGATCACATGATAATATATTTATTTGGCGAAGACGTTCACGCCGTCGCGGGTGCGTTTCACAGAGGCGCCGTTAGAAGCGCAGGTGTTCCTACACGTAGCAGTCAATGTCTTTCCAAGATGATATTGCGCTGTTCCCAGGCACGCAAAAAGGCATCACGTAATGGTAAATTGGCTACGAAGAAAAGCAACACAATAAGTCGCTCGGTGTACAACCAATAATGATTATTATCGTTTTCCAACATCGTTTAACATAAACCTGCAACGTGTCCTGTGGCAGCTCGATCACATGATAATATATTTATTTGGCGAAGACGTTCACGCCGTCGCGGGTGCGTTTCACAGAGGCGCCGTTAGAAGCGCAGGTGTTCCTACACGTAGCAGTCAATGTCTTTCCAAGATGATATTGCGCTGTTCCCAGGCACGCAAAAAGGCATCACGTAATGGTAAATTGGCTACGAAGAAAACCAACATAAAATGTCGTTCGGTGTAGAACCAATAATGATTATTATTGTTTTCCAACATCGTTTAACATAAACCTGCAACGTGTCCTGTGGCAGCTCGATCACATGATAATATATTTATTTGGCGAAGACGTTCACGCCGTCGCGGGTGCGTTTCACAGAGGCGCCGTTAGAAGCGCAGGTGTTCCTACACGTAGCAGTCAATGTCTTTCCAAGATGATATTGCGCTGTTCCCAGGCACGCAAAAAGGCATCACGTAATGGTAAATTGGCTACGAAGAAAAGCAACACAATAAGTCGCTCGGTGTACAACCAATAATGATTATTATCGTTTTCCAACATCGTTTAACATAAACCTGCAACGTGTCCTGTGGCAGCTCGATCACATGATAATATATTTATTTGGCGAAGACGTTCACGCCGTCGCGGGTGCGTTTCACAGAGGCGCCGTTAGAAGCGCAGGTGTTCCTACACGTAGCAGTCAATGTCTTTCCAAGATGATATTGCGCTGTTCCCAGGCACGCAAAAAGGCATCACGTAATGGTAAATTGGCTACGAAGAAAAGCAACACAATAAGTCGCTCGGTGTACAACCAATAATGATTATTATCGTTTTCCAACATCGTTTAACATAAACCTGCAACGTGTCCTGTGGCAGCTCGATCACATGATAATATATTTATTTGGCGAAGACGTTCACGCCGTCGCGGGTGCGTTTCACAGAGGCGCCGTTAGAAGCGCAGGTGTTCCTACACGTAGCAGTCAATGTCTTTCCAAGATGATATTGCGCTGTTCCCAGGCACGCAAAAAGGCATCACGTAATGGTAAATTGGCTACGAAGAAAAGCAACACAATAAGTCGCTTCGTGTACAACCAATAATGATTATTATCGTTTTCCAACATCGTTTAACATAAACCTGCAACGTGTCCTGTGGCAGCTCGATCACATGATAATATATTAATTTGGCGAAGACGTTCACGCCGTCGCGGGTGCGTTTCACAGAGGCGCCGTTAGAAGCGCAGGTGTTCCTACACGTAGCAGTCAATGTCTTTCCAAGATGATATTGCGCTGTTCCCAGGCACGCAAAAAGGCATCACGTAATGGTAAATTGGCTACGAAGAAAAGCAACACAATAAGTCGCTCGGTGTACAACCAATAATGATTATTATCGTTTTCCAACATCGTTTAACATAAACCTGCAACGCGTCCTGCGGCAGCTCGATCACATGATAATATATTTATTTGGCGAAGACGTTCACGCCGTCGCGGGTGCGTTTCACAGAGGCGCCGTTAGAAGCGCAGGTGTTCCTACACGTAGCAGTCAATGTCTTTCCAAGATGATATTGCGCTGTTCCCAGGCACGCAAAAAGGCATCACGTAATGGTAAATTGGCTACGAAGAAAAGCAACACAATAAGTCGCTCGGTGTACAACCAATAATGATTATTATCGTTTTCCAACATCGTTTAACATAAACCTGCAACGTGTCCTGTGGCAGCTCGATCACATGATAATATATTTATTTGGCGAAGACGTTCACGCCGTCGCGGGTGCGTTTCACAGAGGCGCCGAAAACGATATTATTCATTTTTGGTCGTACACCGAGCGACTAAACGTCTTGATTTTCTTCGTAACCAGTTAACCATTGCGTGATGGCTTTTTGCGTGCCTGGCAACAGCAGAATATAATCTTGCTAGAAACATTGACTGCTACGTGTAGGAATAGCTGCGCTTCTACCGGTGCATCTGTTATGCGCAGGCGCTACGGCGTCAACGTCTTCGCGAAAGAAATATATCATCACGTGATCGAGCTGCCACCCGACACGTAGCAGGTTTTTGTTAAAGGATGTTGGAAAACGATATTATTCATTTTTGGCTGTACACCGAGCGACTAAACGTGTTGCTTTTCTTCGTAACCAGTTAACCATTGCGTGATGGCTTTTTGCGTGCCTGGCAACAGCAGAATATAATCTTGCTAGAAACATTGACTGCTACGTGTAGGAATAGCTGCGCTTCTACCGGTGCATCTGTTATGCGCAGGCGCTACGGCGTCAACGTCTTCGCGAAAGAAATATATCATCACGTGATCGAGCTGCCACACGACACGTAGCAGGTTTTTGTTAAAGGATGTTGGAAAACGATATTATTCATTTTTGGCTGTACACCGAGCGACTAAACGTGTTGCTTTTCTTCGTAACCAGTTAACCATTGCGTGATGGCTTTTTGCGTGCCTGGCAACAGCAGAATATAATCTTGCTAGAAACATTGACTGCTACGTGTAGGAATAGCTGCGCTTCTACCGGTGCATCTGTTATGCGCAGGCGCTACGGCGTCAACGTCTTCGCGAAAGAAATATATCATCACGTGATCGAGCTGCCACACGACACGTAGCAGGTTTTTGTTAAAGGATGTTGGAAAACGATATTATTCATTTTTGGCTGTACACCGAGCGACTAAACGTGTTGCTTTTCTTCGCAACCAGTTAACCATTGCGTGATGGCTTTTTGCATGCCTGGCAACAGCAGAATATAATCTTGCTAGAAACATTGACTGCTACGTGTAGAAACAGCTGCGCTTCTAACGGTGCATCTGTTATGCGCAGGCGCTACGGCGTCAACGTCTTCGCGAAAGAAATATATCATCACGTGATCGAGCTGCCACCCGACACGTAGCAGGTTTTTGTTAAAGGATGTTGGAAAACGATATTATTCATTTTTGGCTGTACACCGAGCGACTAAACGTGTTGCTTTTCTTCGCAACCAGTTAACCATTGCGTGATGGCTTTTTGCATGCCTGGCAACAGCAGAATATAATCTTGCTAGAAACATTGACTGCTACGTGTAGGAATAGCTGCGCTTCTACCGGTGCATCTGTTATGCGCAGGCGCTACGGCGTCAACGTCTTCGCGAAAGAAATATATCATCACGTGATCGAGCTGCCACACGACACGTAGCAGGTTTTTGTTAAACGATGTTGGAAAACGATATTATTCATTTTTTGGCTGTACACCGAGCGACTAAACGTGTTGCTTTTCTTCGTAACCAGTTAACCATTGCGTGATGGCTTTTTGCGTGCCTGGCAACAGCAGAATATAATCTTGCTAGAAACATTGACTGCTACGTGTAGGAATAACTGCGCTTCTACCGGTGCATCTGTTATGCGCAGGCGCTACGGCGTCAACGTCTTCGCGAAAGAAATATATCATCACGTGATCGAGCTGCCACTCGACACGTAGCAGGTTTTTGTTAAACGATGTTGGAAAACGATATTATTCATTTTTGGCTGTACACCGAGCGACTAAACGTGCTGCTTTTCTTCGCAACCAGTTAACCATTGCGTGATGGCTTTTTGCGTGCCTGGCAACAGCAGAATATAATCTTGCTAGAAACATTGACTGCTACGTGTAGAAACAGCTGCGCTTCTACCGGTGCATCTGTTATGCGCAGGCGCTGCGGCGTCAACGTCTTCGCGAAAGAAATATATCATCACGTGATCGAGCTGCCACCCGACACGTAGCAGATTTTTGTTAAAGGATGTTGGAAAACGATATTATTCATTTTTGGTCGTACACCGAGCGACTAAACGTCTTGATTTTCTTCGCAGCCAGTTAACCATTGCGTGATGGCTTTTTGCGTGCCTGGCAACAGGAGAATATAATCTTGCTAGAAGCATTGACTGCTACGTGTAGAAACAGCTGCGCTTCTAACGGTGCATCTGTTAAGCGCAGGCGCTGCGGCGTCAACGTCTTCGCGAAAGAAATATATCATCACGTGATCGAGCTGCCACCCGACACGTAGCAGATTTTTGTTAAAGGATGTTGGAAAACGATATTATTCATTTTTGGTCGTACACCGAGCGACTAAACGTCTTGATTTTATTCGCAGCCAGTTAACCATTGCGTGATGGCTTTTTGCGTGCCTGGCAACAGGAGAATATAATCTTGCTAGAAGCATTGACTGCTACGTGTAGGAATAGCTGCGCTCTTCCGGTGCATCTGTTATGCGCAGGCGCTGCGGCGTCAACGTCTTCGCGAAAGAAATATATCATCACGTGATCGAGCTGCCACCCGACACGTAGCAGATTTTTGTTAAAGGATGTTGGAAAACGATAATATTCATTTTTGGTCGTACACCGAGCGACTAAACGTCTTGATTTTCTTCGTAACCAGTTAACCATTGCGTGATGGCTTTTTGCGTGCCTGGCAACAGGAGAATATAATCTTGCTAGAAGCATTGACTGCTACGTGTAGGAATAGCTGCGCTCTTCCGGTTTACTGTTATGCGCAGGCGCTGCGGCGTCAACGTCTTCGCGAAAGAAATATATCATCACGTGATCGAGCTGCCACCCGACACGTAGCAGATTTTTGTTAAAGGATGTTGGAAAACGATATTATTCATTTTTGGTCGTACACCGAGCGACTAAACGTCTTGATTTTCTTCGTAACCAGTTAACCATTGCGTGATGGCTTTTTGCGTGCCTGGCAACAGCAGAATATAATCTTGCTAGAAACATTGACTGCTACGTGTAGAAACATCTGCGCTTCTAACGGTGGATCTGTTATGCGCAGGCGCTGCGGCGTCAACGTCTTCGCGAAAGAAATATATCATCACGTGATCGAGCTGCCACCCGACACGTAGCAGATTTTTGTTAAAGGATGTTGGAAAACGATATTATTCATTTTTGGTCGTACACCGAGCGACTAAACGTCTTGATTTTCTTCGTAACCAGTTAACCATTGCGTGATGGCTTTTTGCGTGCCTGGCAACAGCAGAATATAATCTTGCTAGAAACATTGACTGCTACGTGTAGGAATAGCTGCGCTTCTACCGGTGCATCTGTTATGCGCAGGCGCTACGGCGTCAACGTCTTCGCGAAAGAAATATATCATCACGTGATCGAGCTGCCACCCGACACGTAGCAGATTTTTGTTAAAGGATGTTGGAAAACGATATTATTCATTTTTGGTCGTACACCGAGCGACTAAACGTCTTGATTTTCTTCGCAGCCAGTTAACCATTGCGTGATGGCTTTTTGCGTGCCTGGCAACAGGAGAATATAATCTTGCTAGAAGCATTGACTGCTACGTGTAGAAACAGCTGCGCTTCTAACGGTGCATCTGTTATGCGCAGGCGCTGCGGCGTCAACGTCTTCGCGAAAGAAATATATCATCACGTGATCGAGCTGCCACCCGACACGTAGCAGATTTTTGTTAAAGGATGTTGGAAAACGATATTATTCATTTTTGGTCGTACACCGAGCGACTAAACGTCTTGATTTTCTTCGCAGCCAGTTAACCATTGCGTGATGGCTTTTTGCGTGCCTGGCAACAGCAGAATATAATCTTGCTAGAAGCATTGACTGCTACGTGTAGAAACAGCTGCGCTCTTCCGGTGCATCTGTTATGCGCAGGCGCTGCGGCGTCAACGTCTTCGCGAAAGAAATATATCATCACGTGATCGAGCTGCCACCCGACACGTAGCAGATTTTTGTTAAAGGATGTTGGAAAACGATATTATTCATTTTTGGTCGTACACCGAGCGACTAAACGTCTTGATTTTCTTCGCAGCCAGTTAACCATTGCGTGATGGCTTTTTGCGTGCCTGGCAACAGGAGAATATAATCTTGCTAGAAGCATTGACTGCTACGTGTAGGAATAGCTGCGCTCTTCCGGTGCATCTGTTATGCGCAGGCGCTGCGGCGTCAACGTCTTCGCGAAAGAAATATATCATCACGTGATCGAGCTGCCACCCGACACGTAGCAGATTTTTGTTAAAGGATGTTGGAAAACGATATTATTCATTTTTGGTCGTACACCGAGCGACTAAACGTCTTGATTTTCTTCGCAGCCAGTTAACCATTGCGTGATGGCTTTTTGCGTGCCTGGCAACAGCAGAATATAATCTTGCTAGAAGCATTGACTGCTACGTGTAGAAACAGCTGCGCTTCTAACGGTGCATCTGTTATGCGCAGGCGCTGCGGCGTCAACGTCTTCGCGAAAGAAATATATCATCACGTGATCGAGCTGCCACCCGACACGTAGCAGATTTTTGTTAAAGGATGTTGGAAAACGATATTATTCATTTTTGGTCGTACACCGAGCGACTAAACGTCTTGATTTTCTTCGCAGCCAGTTAACCATTGCGTGATGGCTTTTTGCGTGCCTGGCAACAGCAGAATATAATCTTGCTAGAAACATTGACTGCTACGTGTAGAAACAGCTGCGCTTCTAACGGTGCATCTGTTATGCGCAGGCGCTGCGGCGTCAACGTCTTCGCGAAAGAAATATATCATCACGTGATCGAGCTGCCACCCGACACGTAGCAGATTTTTGTTAAAGGATGTTGGAAAACGATATTATTCATTTTTGGTCGTACACCGAGCGACTAAACGTCTTGATTTTCTTCGCAGCCAGTTAACCATTGCGTGATGGCTTTTTGCGTGCCTGGCAACAGCAGAATATAATCTTGCTAGAAACATTGACTGCTACGTGTAGAAACATCTGCGCTTCTAACGGTGGATCTGTTATGCGCAGGCGCTGCGGCGTCAACGTCTTCGCGAAAGAAATATATCATCACGTGATCGAGCTGCCACCCGACACGTAGCAGATTTTTGTTAAAGGATGTTGGAAAACGATATTATTCATTTTTGGTCGTACACCGAGCGACTAAACGTCTTGATTTTCTTCGTAAGCCAGTTAACCATTGCGTGATGGCTTTTTGCGTGCCTGGCAACAGCAGAATATAATCTTGCTAGAAACATTGACTGCTACGTGTAGGAATAGCTGCGCTTCTACCGGTGCATCTGTTATGCGCAGGCGCTAGCGGCGTCAACGTCTTCGCGAAAGAAATATATCATCACGTGATCGAGCTGCCACCCGACACGTAGCAGATTTTTGTTAAAGGATGTTGGAAAACGATATTATTCATTTTTGGTCGTACACCGAGCGACTAAACGTCTTGATTTTCTTCGCAGCCAGTTAACCATTGCGTGATGGCTTTTTGCGTGCCTGGCAACAGGAGAATATAATCTTGCTAGAAGCATTGACTGCTACGTGTAGAAACAGCTGCGCTTCTAACGGTGCATCTGTTATGCGCAGGCGCTGCGGCGTCAACGTCTTCGCGAAAGAAATATATCATCACGTGATCGAGCTGCCACCCGACACGTAGCAGATTTTTGTTAAAGGATGTTGGAAAACGATATTATTCATTTTTGGTCGTACACCGAGCGACTAAACGTCTTGATTTTCTTCGCAGCCAGTTAACCATTGCGTGATGGCTTTTTGCGTGCCTGGCAACAGCAGAATATAATCTTGCTAGAAGCATTGACTGCTACGTGTAGGAATAGCTGCGCTTCTAACGGTGCATCTGTTATGCGCAGGCGCTGCGGCGTCAACGTCTTCGCGAAAGAAATATATCATCACGTGATCGAGCTGCCACCCGACACGTAGCAGATTTTTGTTAAAGGATGTTGGAAAACGATATTATTCATTTTTGGTCGTACACCGAGCGACTAAACGTCTTGATTTTCTTCGCAGCCAGTTAACCATTGCGTGATGGCTTTTTGCGTGCCTGGCAACAGGAGAATATAATCTTGCTAGAAGCATTGACTGCTACGTGTAGAAACAGCTGCGCTTCTAACGGTGCATCTGTTATGCGCAGGCGCTGCGGCGTCAACGTCTTCGCGAAAGAAATATATCATCACGTGATCGAGCTGCCACCCGACACGTAGCAGATTTTTGTTAAAGGATGTTGGAAAACGATATATTCATTTTTGGTCGTACACCGAGCGACTAAACGTCTTGATTTTCTTCGTAGCCAGTTAACCATTGCGTGATGGCTTTTTGCGTGCCTGGCAACAGCAGAATATAATCTTGCTAGAAACATTGACTGCTACGTGTAGAAACAGCTGCGCTTCTAACGGTGGATCTGTTATGCGCAGGCGCTGCGGCGTCAACGTCTTCGCGAAAGAAATATATCATCACGTGATCGAGCTGCCACCCGACACGTAGCAGATTTTTGTTAAAGGATGTTGGAAAACGATATTATTCATTTTTGGTCGTACACCGAGCGACTAAACGTCTTGATTTTCTTCGTAGCCAGTTAACCATTGCGTGATGGCTTTTTGCGTGCCTGGCAACAGCAGAATATAATCTTGCTAGAAACATTGACTGCTACGTGTAGAAACAGCTGCGCTTCTAACGGTGGATCTGTTATGCGCAGGCGCTGCGGCGTCAACGTCTTCGCGAAAGAAATATATCATCACGTGATCGAGCTGCCACCCGACACGTAGCAGATTTTTGTTAAAGGATGTTGGAAAACGATATTATTCATTTTTGGTCGTACACCGAGCGACTAAACGTCTTGATTTTCTTCGTAGCCAGTTAACCATTGCGTGATGGCTTTTTGCGTGCCTGGCAACAGCAGAATATAATCTTGCTAGAAACATTGACTGCTACGTGTAGGAATAGCTGCGCTTCTAACGGTGGATCTGTTATGCGCAGGCGCTGCGGCGTCAACGTCTTCGCGAAAGAAATATATCATCACGTGATCGAGCTGCCACCCGACACGTAGCAGATTTTTGTTAAAGGATGTTGGAAAACGATATTATTCATTTTTGGCTGTACACCGAGCGACTAAACGTGCTGCTTTTCTTCGCAACCAGTTAACCATTGCGTGATGGCTTTTTGCGTGCCTGGCAACAGCAGAATATAATCTTGCTAGAAACATTGACTGCTACGTGTAGGAATAGCTGCGCTTCTACCGGTGCATCTGTTATGCGCAGGCGCTACGGCGTCAACGTCTTCGCGAAAGAAATATATCATCACGTGATCGAGCTGCCACCCGACACGTAGCAGATTTTTGTTAAAGGATGTTGGAAAACGATATTATTCATTTTTGGTCGTACACCGAGCGACTAAACGTCTTGATTTTCTTCGCAGCCAGTTAACCATTGCGTGATGGCTTTTTGCGTGCCTGGCAACAGGAGAATATAATCTTGCTAGAAGCATTGACTGCTACGTGTAGAAACAGCTGCGCTTCTAACGGTGCATCTGTTATGCGCAGGCGCTGCGGCGTCAACGTCTTCGCGAAAGAAATATATCATCACGTGATCGAGCTGCCACCCGACACGTAGCAGATTTTTGTTAAAGGATGTTGGAAAACGATATTATTCATTTTTGGTCGTACACCGAGCGACTAAACGTCTTGATTTTCTTCGTAGCCAGTTAACCATTGCGTGATGGCTTTTTGCGTGCCTGGCAACAGCAGAATATAATCTTGCTAGAAACATTGACTGCTACGTGTAGAAACAGCTGCGCTTCTAACGGTGCATCTGTTATGCGCAGGCGCTGCGGCGTCAACGTCTTCGCGAAAGAAATATATCATCACGTGATCGAGCTGCCACCCGACACGTAGCAGGTTTTTGTTAAAGGATGTTGGAAAACGATATTATTCATTTTTGGCTGTACACCGAGCGACTAAACGTGTTGCTTTTCTTCGCAACCAGTTAACCATTGCGTGATGGCTTTTTGCATGCCTGGCAACAGCAGAATATAATCTTGCTAGAAACATTGACTGCTACGTGTAGGAATAGCTGCGCTTCTACCGGTGCATCTGTTATGCGCAGGCGCTGCGGCGTCAACGTCTTCGCGAAAGAAATATATCATCACGTGATCGAGCTGCCACCCGACACGTAGCAGGTTTTTGTTAAAGGATGTTGGAAAACGATATTATTCATTTTTGGTCGTACACCGAGCGACTAAACGTCTTGATTTTCTTCGTAGCCAGTTAACCATTGCGTGATGGCTTTTTGCGTGCCTGGCAACAGCAGAATATAATCTTGCTAGAAGCATTGACTGCTACGTGTAGAAACAGCTGCGCTTCTAACGGTGCATCTGTTATGCGCAGGCGCTGCGGCGTCAACGTCTTCGCGAAAGAAATATATCATCACGTGATCGAGCTGCCACCCGACACGTAGCAGGTTTTTGTTAAAGGATGTTGGAAAACGATATTATTCATTTTTGGCTGTACACCGAGCGACTAAACGTGCTGCTTTTCTTCGCAACCATTTAACCATTGCGTGATGGCTTTTTGCGTGCCTGGCAACAGCAGAATATAATCTTGCTAGAAACATTGACTGCTACGTGTAGGAATAGCTGCGCTTCTACCGGTGCATCTGTTATGCGCAGGCGCTACGGCGTCAACGTCTTCGCGAAAGAAATATATCATCACGTGATCGAGCTGCCACACGACACGTAGCAGGTTTTTGTTAAAGGATGTTGGAAAACGATATTATTCATTTTTGGCTGTACACCGAGCGACTAAACGTGTTGCTTTTCTTCGCAACCAGTTAACCATTGCGTGATGGCTTTTTGCATGCCTGGCAACAGCAGAATATAATCTTGCTAGAAACATTGACTGCTACGTGTAGGAATAGCTGCGCTTCTACCGGTGCATCTGTTATGCGCAGGCGCTACGGCGTCAACGTCTTCGCGAAAGAAATATATCATCACGTGATCGAGCTGCCACCCGACACGTAGCAGGTTTTTGTTAAAGGATGTTGGAAAACGATATTATTCATTTTTGGCTGTACACCGAGCGACTAAACGTGTTGCTTTTCTTCGCAACCAGTTAACCATTGCGTGATGGCTTTTTGCGTGCCTGGCAACAGCAGAATATAATCTTGCTAGAAACATTGACTGCTACGTGTAGGAATAGCTGCGCTTCTACCGGTGCATCTGTTATGCGCAGGCGCTACGGCGTCAACGTCTTCGCGAAAGAAATATATCATCACGTGATCGAGCTGCCACCCGACACGTAGCAGGTTTTTGTTAAAGGATGTTGGAAAACGATATTATTCATTTTTGGCTGTACACCGAGCGACTAAACGTCTTGATTTTCTTCGTAGCCAGTTAACCATTGCGTGATGGCTTTTTGCGTGCCTGGCAACAGCAGAATATAATCTTGCTAGAAACATTGACTGCTACGTGTAGAAACAGCTGCGCTTCTAACGGTGCATCTGTTATGCGCAGGCGCTGCGGCGTCAACGTCTTCGCGAAAGAAATATATCATCACGTGATCGAGCTGCCACCCGACACGTAGCAGGTTTTTGTTAAAGGATGTTGGAAAACGATATTATTCATTTTTGGCTGTACACCGAGCGACTAAACGTCTTGATTTTCTTCGTAGCCAGTTAACCATTGCGTGATGGCTTTTTGCGTGCCTGGCAACAGCAGAATATAATCTTGCTAGAAGCATTGACTGCTACGTGTAGAAACAGCTGCGCTTCTAACGGTGCATCTGTTATGCGCAGGCGCTGCGGCGTCAACGTCTTCGCGAAAGAAATATATCATCACGTGATCGAGCTGCCACCCGACACGTAGCAGGTTTTTGTTAAAGGATGTTGGAAAACGATATTATTCATTTTTGGCTGTACACCGAGCGACTAAACGTCTTGATTTTCTTCGTAGCCAGTTAACCATTGCGTGATGGCTTTTTGCGTGCCTGGCAACAGCAGAATATAATCTTGCTAGAAACATTGACTGCTACGTGTAGAACAGCTGCGCTTCTAACGGTGCATCTGTTATGCGCAGGCGCTGCGGCGTCAACGTCTTCGCGAAAGAAATATATCATCACGTGATCGAGCTGCCACCCGACACGTAGCAGGTTTTTGTTAAAGGATGTTGGAAAACGATATTATTCATTTTTGGCTGTACACCGAGCGACTAAACGTCTTGATTTTCTTCGTAACCAGTTAACCATTGCGTGATGGCTTTTTGCGTGCCTGGCAACAGCAGAATATAATCTTGCTAGAAACATTGACTGCTACGTGTAGGAATAGCTGCGCTTCTACCGGTGCATCTGTTATGCGCAGGCGCTACGGCGTCAACGTCTTCGCGAAAGAAATATATCATCACGTGATCGAGCTGCCACCCGACACGTAGCAGGTTTTTGTTAAAGGATGTTGGAAAACGATATTATTCATTTTTGGCTGTACACCGAGCGACTAAACGTCTTGATTTTCTTCGTAGCCAGTTAACCATTGCGTGATGGCTTTTTGCGTGCCTGGCAACAGCAGAATATAATCTTGCTAGAAACATTGACTGCTACGTGTAGAAACAGCTGCGCTTCTAACGGTGCATCTGTTATGCGCAGGCGCTGCGGCGTCAACGTCTTCGCGAAAGAAATATATCATCACGTGATCGAGCTGCCACCCGACACGTAGCAGGTTTTTGTTAAAGGATGTTGGAAAACGATATTATTCATTTTTGGCTGTACACCGAGCGACTAAACGTCTTGATTTTCTTCGTAGCCAGTTAACCATTGCGTGATGGCTTTTTGCGTGCCTGGCAACAGCAGAATATAATCTTGCTAGAAACATTGACTGCTACGTGTAGGAATAGCTGCGCTTCTACCGGTGCATCTGTTATGCGCAGGCGCTGCGGCGTCAACGTCTTCGCGAAAGAAATATATCATCACGTGATCGAGCTGCCACCCGACACGTAGCAGGTTTTTGTTAAAGGATGTTGGAAAACGATATTATTCATTTTTGGCTGTACACCGAGCGACTAAACGTGTTGCTTTTCTTCGTAGCCAGTTAACCATTGCGTGATGGCTTTTTGCGTGCCTGGCAACAGCAGAATATAATCTTGCTAGAAACATTGACTGCTACGTGTAGGAATAGCTGCGCTTCTAACGGTGCATCTGTTATGCGCAGGCGCTGCGGCGTCAACGTCTTCGCGAAAGAAATATATCATCACGTGATCGAGCTGCCACCCGACACGTAGCAGGTTTTTGTTAAAGGATGTTGGAAAACGATATTATTCATTTTTGGCTGTACACCGAGCGACTAAACGTGTTGCTTTTCTTCGTAGCCAGTTAACCATTGCGTGATGGCTTTTTGCGTGCCTGGCAACAGCAGAATATAATCTTGCTAGAAACATTGACTGCTACGTGTAGGAATAGCTGCGCTTCTAACGGTGCATCTGTTATGCGCAGGCGCTACGGCGTCAACGTCTTCGCGAAAGAAATATATCATCACGTGATCGAGCTGCCACCCGACACGTAGCAGGTTTTTGTTAAAGGATGTTGGAAAACGATATTATTCATTTTTGGCTGTACACCGAGCGACTAAACGTCTTGCTTTTCTTCGTAGCCAGTTAACCATTGCGTGATGGCTTTTTGCGTGCCTGGCAACAGCAGAATATAATCTTGCTAGAAACATTGACTGCTACGTGTAGGAATAGCTGCGCTTCTACCGGTGCATCTGTTATGCGCAGGCGCTACGGCGTCAACGTCTTCGCGAAAGAAATATATCATCACGTGATCGAGCTGCCACCCGACACGTAGCAGGTTTTTGTTAAAGGATGTTGGAAAACGATATTATTCATTTTTGGCTGTACACCGAGCGACTAAACGTGCTTGCTTTTCTTCGTAGCCAGTTAACCATTGCGTGATGGCTTTTTGCGTGCCTGGCAACAGCAGAATATAATCTTGCTAGAAACATTGACTGCTACGTGTAGGAATAGCTGCGCTTCTACCGGTGCATCTGTTATGCGCAGGCGCTACGGCGTCAACGTCTTCGCGAAAGAAATATATCATCACGTGATCGAGCTGCCACCCGACACGTAGCAGGTTTTTGTTAAAGGATGTTGGAAAACGATATTATTCATTTTTGGCTGTACACCGAGCGACTAAACGTGCTTGCTTTTCTTCGTAGCCAGTTAACCATTGCGTGATGGCTTTTTGCGTGCCTGGCAACAGCAGAATATAATCTTGCTAGAAACATTGACTGCTACGTGTAGGAATAGCTGCGCTTCTACCGGTGCATCTGTTATGCGCAGGCGCTACGGCGTCAACGTCTTCGCGAAAGAAATATATCATCACGTGATCGAGCTGCCACCCGACACGTAGCAGGTTTTTGTTAAAGGATGTTGGAAAACGATATTATTCATTTTTGGCTGTACACCGAGCGACTAAACGTCTTGATTTTCTTCGTAGCCAGTTAACCATTGCGTGATGGCTTTTTGCGTGCCTGGCAACAGCAGAATATAATCTTGCTAGAAACATTGACTGCTACGTGTAGGAATAGCTGCGCTTCTAACGGTGCATCTGTTATGCGCAGGCGCTACGGCGTCAACGTGTTCGCGAAAGAAATATATCATCACGTGATCGAGCTGCCACCCGACACGTAGCAGGTTTTTGTTAAAGGATGTTGGAAAACGATATTATTCATTTTTGGCTGTACACCGAGCGACTAAACGTGTTGCTTTTCTTCGTAACCAGTTAACCATTGCGTGATGGCTTTTTGCGTGCCTGGCAACAGCAGAATATAATCTTGCTAGAAACATTGACTGCTACGTGTAGGAATAGCTGCGCTTCTACCGGTGCATCTGTTATGCGCAGGCGCTACGGCGTCAACGTCTTCGCGAAAGAAATATATCATCACGTGATCGAGCTGCCACCCGACACGTAGCAGGTTTTTGTTAAAGGATGTTGGAAAACGATATTATTCATTTTTGGCTGTACACCGAGCGACTAAACGTGCTTGCTTTTCTTCGTAGCCAGTTAACCATTGCGTGATGGCTTTTTGCGTGCCTGGCAACAGCAGAATATAATCTTGCTAGAAACATTGACTGCTACGTGTAGGAATAGCTGCGCTTCTACCGGTGCATCTGTTATGCGCAGGCGCTACGGCGTCAACGTCTTCGCGAAAGAAATATATCATCACGTGATCGAGCTGCCACCCGACACGTAGCAGGTTTTTGTTAAAGGATGTTGGAAAACGATATTATTCATTTTTGGCTGTACACCGAGCGACTAAACGTGCTTGCTTTTCTTCGTAGCCAGTTAACCATTGCGTGATGGCTTTTTGCGTGCCTGGCAACAGCAGAATATAATCTTGCTAGAAACATTGACTGCTACGTGTAGGAATAGCTGCGCTTCTACCGGTGCATCTGTTATGCGCAGGCGCTACGGCGTCAACGTCTTCGCGAAAGAAATATATCATCACGTGATCGAGCTGCCACCCGACACGTAGCAGGTTTTTGTTAAAGGATGTTGGAAAACGATATTATTCATTTTTGGCTGTACACCGAGCGACTAAACGTGTTGCTTTTCTTCGTAGCCAGTTAACTATTGCGTGATGGCTTTTTGCGTGCCTGGCAACAGCAGAATATAATCTTGCTAGAAACATTGACTGCTACGTGTAGGAATAGCTGCGCTTCTACCGGTGCATCTGTTATGCGCAGGCGCTACGGCGTCAACGTCTTCGCGAAAGAAATATATCATCACGTGATCGAGCTGCCACCCGACACGTAGCAGGTTTTTGTTAAAGGATGTTGGAAAACGATATTATTCATTTTTGGCTGTACACCGAGCGACTAAACGTGTTGCTTTTCTTCGTAGCCAGTTAACCATTGCGTGATGGCTTTTTGCGTGCCTGGCAACAGCAGAATATAATCTTGCTAGAACATTGACTGCTACGTGTAGGAATAGCTGCGCTTCTACCGGTGCATCTGTTATGCGCAGGCGCTACGGCGTCAACGTCTTCGCGAAAGAAATATATCATCACGTGATCGAGCTGCCACCCGACACGTAGCAGGTTTTTGTTAAAGGATGTTGGAAAACGATATTATTCATTTTTGGCTGTACACCGAGCGACTAAACGTCTTGATTTTCTTCGTAGCCAGTTAACCATTGCGTGATGGCTTTTTGCGTGCCTGGCAACAGCAGAATATAATCTTGCTAGAAACATTGACTGCTACGTGTAGGAATAGCTGCGCTTCTACCGGTGCATCTGTTATGCGCAGGCGCTACGGCGTCAACGTCTTCGCGAAAGAAATATATCATCACGTGATCGAGCTGCCACCCGACACGTAGCAGGTTTTTGTTAAAGGATGTTGGAAAACGATATTATTCATTTTTGGCTGTACACCGAGCGACTAAACGTCTTGATTTTCTTCGTAACCAGTTAACCATTGCGTGATGGCTTTTTGCGTAGGATACGTAGCAGGTTTATGTTAAAGGATGTTGAAAAACGATATCATTAATTATTGGTTATACACCAAGTGACCTAATGTGTGACCAGAGAACTATTCCCGCATTTCGGTGTGCGATACATTCGGGGTTTCTTCAATTTTTTTTTCTTGTTAGACATGATCTAGATTATGTCATGTGTCCACCATCACTGATGATGCGCTGATGATCTCTGGTACACCTGTCTGGTGTATGGTCACTGGCAGAGCACATACAACATGTCAGAGGACCTCTGTACTACTGGGAGTCATGAGTGAATATTTGTCGCTTCAAGCTCCGACGTGGAAATGGCATACACAAGCTCATCCAGATCATCACATTTTCTTGTGTCATCCGGATTCTAGTAGGCACTTCCTATCAAATTGCTGAATTTAGTTCTCATTTGGTATCTCGTAGTCTTCAGGTGTTATCCTATCTACTCTGTTGTAATGACAGTAGGCTCCTTCCAGGCCAAACAGTTATGTTGCCTCCGCCGAGGGGCTATAAATATCAAAAAAACCCGGCTTTATCTCAATGTCCATTGTCCCCTTTTACTCGGATACGGCCAGCCATGCACGGCTACACGCGGGAGTGCCCAGATAACATGTCCTCGAGTACATGATTTCGGGACACTAAATTCCAGCTGACGTAGATGCCCCTGCTGGGGTTTCTGTCCAGTAAAATCTTTCAACATAGTTGCAACACCCCCGCGAATGTTTGCAGATTTTAAAGCGAAGCTTTGTACCTCTACCAGCCAAGGGTTCTGTCGTGTCCGTCGTTGTAATCAAAAAACGATCCCGACGAGCCGCTTACAATTGCAGGTATAGCGGTATAGCTTACTTGAATTCAGGCATTCAGCGTACAACTAAGCACTCGTTTTCGCAAGAAAAACAATCAAAAACAAGCTTCAAAGTGATGAGCCAACATGATGGATGATAAGGGCTGCGGGCAAACAACGGAAACAGGCTCGGCGCGGTCCATAGATTAGATTGCAGCTGTTGCAAAGCTTATGCAGCTGCTTGAAAGAGGGTTGACGTCATTCGAAACCCTTCCAGCCTAGTAACTGCTTCGGTTCATTTTCTAGACTACGCCACTATTGGGTAGGGTAGCGACAATGATCACGGGCCTAAAACCCGTGATCATTGTCGGGGACCTTAACCTGGACATTTCGAAACCGCAAAACCAGTGGTTCATCCATTTAGTCTTGGAAGAGTTAGCACTCGTGTGCTTCACCAATGCAAAACAACCAACCACCATTCGCGGAACGTGCATTGATTTAACCTTGGCAAAGAATTTAACTACAGTGAAAACTGAAAATTTGAGTGTATATCACACCGATCATAAAGCAGTAGTGAACATTGTTGTGAAGTAAATAATAATAAAGGCCGTGGTTAAAGTTACGTTGTAGTGTGTGAAATATCAAGTGCGCCGCAGTCACCGTGAGGGTGGCGTAAAAATCTTCGCTTTCCAACCACCTTCACAGGGTGGATTAGCGGGCAATTTTTTTTATTTACTACCCTCGGCTTTGTGTTCTTACCGATGAGCGCTAGCTGAAAAGGCTGTAACCCTAACAATTTCATGCTTATTACTACGAAAGGCGATAACGTGCACTTGTACAATAACATCGGGCCCTCGTATAGATTGCCAATTAAAAGTGTCAATTATGCTAACTTTTTGTCTTAAACGTGCGGAATTTCGATAGCGTATGACAGAAAATGAATAAACACGCTCTGGCCCTTCCAACAAACTCTGTTAAAGCTGTACTTGAAATCACAATGTGGCTGTAGTCAGGCTTTTGTTTACTATATTCTGCCATGCTCTAGTAAAGAACGTTATTTCTATAGCAGAATATTTTACGATGTCACGTTCACGTACATAAAGTTTTCCCGGCCTCCTTCCGCCAAAAACAGTTTTTTTGTTAACATTTAGTATAATAAGCGCGTACCCATCCTTCCCAATGCTAGCTTGTTGTTAAATCCGTCAGCTTGAGGACTGATCGCGCTTGAAGCGATCAACGTTGACCTCCCCTCTCTTTCATCACATAAATTTTCAGAAAATGACTGGACGGATGTTCATGTGCCTCTTCACCAAGATGGTCTTCGTGGTTGCATACCTGCTCACACCAGAAGTGGTAAAATATTCTGTCTTTTGAAGGGTGTGCTGATGCGAAAAAATAGTGGGCGCTAACGCAACCGATGTAGGTACTTTTTATTATCCACTCTAGGAAATGCAAATGCTCTCTTCAGCATAAAACTTCGGTACGATAACCACTTGTTTACTTTCAAAGGTTTAATAATATCTAAACTTTACAATATCTTATAATACAGTGTTGCAAAGCCACAATAAAATGGCAATGCCGAAGATGGGACCCTCAACAAAATTCACAGTTTCAAAGAAAACTAACGAGAAGTTTTGTCTGCACCAGCTTTCGCGGTGACATGGGAGATCAGTTTTGTTTTATTTCAAAATTTCAAATCCATTTTCGGTGTCTACTTTTCTTTACCATCATCATCTCTTACCAGATGAGCTTTCGTAATGTCGTCCATTTCAGAATGAAGATATTACTGAGAAAGTTGATGCTTAGGAGGTAGAACAAATTATAGTTATAGAAGTGTTGAATACAAATAAAAATAACATACTGACCTCAGAAGTTACAAAAGCCGGCCATTTACAACGACAAAAATGCATTCTTCTTCCAGTAATTTAAGCGTAACGCTTAAATGCCTTCAAAGGTATCGACTTCTGGTCTTCACAGCATTGGTGGCTTGTATTTTCGCAAGCTAAACAACAGTTGTAAACCTGGTCGGCGCTGTCTCTCAGGAGACGGCAAAAAGAGGTATCCTGCCTGAGAAGTGGCATAGTTTAACCCTATTTGTGCACAACAGTGATTTCATGAGTCATAAAAAGCCTAACCTGTATTATTGTGTAGTGGATGATGTTTGTCTAAATACCCGAATTATCCTTCTATTGAGGAAGGAATTCTTTCATTATTATTATTATTCATTATTCTTCTTCCATTGAGGAAGAAGAAGAAGCCGACCAGTGCGGACGCGGAAATTTCGGCTCCCGCTTCTGCACACGTTTTCGGACTGATTTTTGTGATTCCTAGCAGCGAAATGTGCACTATTCGACGCAGTTTCTTCTAAGGAACACGCCGATGTCTGATGTTTGCCAGTCAGTGTACTCTTTTTCAACTTTCGAGACGTGTTAGTTCGGACTACGCCGCGGCTCGGCTAGCCCTACCCGACTACACCCTTAGCTGGGTAACCCTTAGTATAGGTGCACAAATTCACATTTATAAGGTACATTGTAACTAATATATTATAAGGTACATTGTAACTAATACAAAATATAAGGTACATTGTAACCAATATAGTATAGGTTACATTGTTACCCTTGAAAAACATGCAGCTTTAGAGGTTACGCCGTAGACTTTTATTTTCTAAAAGCAAATGTAACCTCTAAAGGACGTGTTAAATTTATGGGTTACTTCAGCAATTTATATATATATGGATATTTTTCTTTTTGCTTGCATTCTATTTTTATAGCCAACCTAGAAAATAAACAATGCCCCACGACAAGGTATTTGCATCTCGAATTGGGCCGATAGTCATGCCTGCCAGTTGAGTGATATATGTTCTTACCTCAGATTATATAATTATGCTGGTGTTTAAATTGTGGGACTATAAAGAAGACTTCCACTGTAAATGCATTTCATTGAAGCCTTGAAGACAGCACGTAACTTTCTCGAATTGGTATTGACCCAAACATTTTTCTTTCACTCCCATAATGCAAACTTCTGCATGACAATCTGTGGTGAAAAGAAATCAGAGGCAACTGACAGGTATCACACTGTTGGCCCCATTCGAGATGCAGAACATTTTTAATCATGACGCGGTGATAGATTTTATAGGCTAGCTATAAAAATACATCGCAATCACAATAAAGACATATGAATAAATAGCTGAAGTAACCCCTAAATTTAACTTAGCCTTTTGGGTACAGTTCCTGCTTGATTGCCATTATAACTCAGCTGTAGGTCTCTAACATATACTGCCTCTTAGTTAATGTCCCTCCAATATATGTGAAAGCCAAAAATATCCCCAGTTCCTAGAGTATTACTTGTGCACAAAAGCCACTATTTATAAAAAATGCATCTTCCAAAGGCACAAAATTACTTGAAGTACACACTCAATGAAGAACACTTTGGGAAGCAACATCTACAGGTTGGCTATAATAATCTAGTTCAGGTGAGCAAAAGCATACTGCAAAGCGCTGCTGGCAATAATATGGTGACAATGAGTTTCTTTGATGTACTTGAAGGCAATGTCATATTTCACTTCCTAACTATGCACCTGAGCCTTTGTAATAAGCTGTTCCGTTTACCATTCTGTGAACGTTCTCGCGAAATAAGTTGGAGTACTCTCAGGTGCGAAATTATTACAAGTTTATTCTTCAACAAGATCTGATACAAAAATACCATCCATGAGACCTACCATATACAGTCAGCGAAGCACAACTGTGTGAAATGACAAACATATCACAATTGATGCTATTTAATAACTACAATACTAGATTTCTGCACAGGTGCAGATATATACCGATCTACTAGTACTGAGCAAGGAAGGGCAAATAGAGTGCATTACTCTTTGCAAAACAGAACCATCTACGTGGGTGAATTAAATGCTTAAACTATGTTTATAAGAAATTCTGAGGCCTATAAATACGCAAGTAAAACAAAATTAACCATCCTCCACCAGAAGGGAGATGAACAAATGACTAGAGCAATTAAATGCACTGCTTGTGACTAGAAGTAAACAAGGAATGACGTGAAAAAAAAAACAGCTGCTTATGGAATAAGCCTCTCCCACCTTTGGAGCTAACCAACAGCTTTGAACTAAATCACATACAGTAGAAGCCCGCTGTTATGTTCCCGGGTGCTGCGTTCCCTGATGCTGCGAATTGGTTTTGTCGTTTTCGGCCGGTCCAGGCAGAGCTCCCATAGAACCCAATGCATTCGTCACCCCGCTGTTGCGTCACCACTGTTGGACCGTTCCCGCTTCATACGTTGTGAACTGCCACCCCGCACTGGCCCGAGCGGCCATTTTGACTTTTCATGTCGCTTAGCTTGATGATGGGATTGGCCACCCAAAGTGCCGGGGCGACACCTATGACGTATTTCCGGTTTCCGCCAGCAAAGGCATGGCCTTTGAGATCCATATTTGCTATCAAAAGATGCTGTCTATGACGCGTTGTGGCCCTCAAATTGGTTTTGGCGCATATATAGATGCTCCGTATAAAGTCCAAGGGCAATAACGCCGTCGCCGCACGAGTAAAAGCCTGCGAGGGTAGCAGACGACAGAGTCTAGGCAGTGTAGGTGCGTCAGCGGCTTGTAGCTTTGTGCGTGTTCTCGGCGCTCAGTTTGTGTTGAAGCGATAGACAACAGCACAAAGGTCACTTCGCTCGCTGCTGCAGCAGCGCTTCTTCACGCCAGCGTCTGACAGCGCGTGTCCGCGCTCATCGAGTGTGATGTTTTCATGTTTGTTGTGGGCGCTGACACCATGGTTGTTAATATAGGTAATAAGTAAATGTTTACAAGTTTATACTGGCGATAAAACTACTATCCTTACTTTGTATAGCTGTCTACTAATTTGCTATCGCAATCGATGCTTCGGCGTTCGGGCTATGACTTTTTTTCACATGTAAGAATTAAAATAATATTGTGTGCAATTCAACACTACTCTCATTTGTCAATTTTTCCTGTTTCTCGGCTCATGCGTTTCCCGGCTCTTACATTTACTTTTTAGGGTCCCGTGAAAAAAGTATCAGTGGGGTTCTACTGTTTGTTGTTTTTTTTCTTTCCCCTCACAGTTGGTAAAAAACATGGAAAGTCTAGATTACATTTTTCTTGCTTAAGAGCGCACAGAGACGCTTCAGACGAGGAGAAAGCAGTCCTTTCACAAGCTTGTCTCCTGGCAGCACAACTTTTTGCACGAGAGCAAGCATTTGGAAAAATGCAAATGGATATTCTAAGTTCTTAATATAGTAAGTCAAAAGGCAAAAAATAAGTGCCCGTCCTAATCCAGACTTGGAGACTGTTATCAGTTCGGCTTGGCTGCCAGCAAAAACACAAATCTTCTCAGGAGTGCAGTAAATGTGGGGTGCTGTTACTTGGAGGTCCTCAGCTGGCAATGCCATCTATGGAAAGAAATTACAGATGACATAAACCACTGCCCAAAATTTATTTATGTAGTTTAGAGCACGGCATGCATGCCTCATTTCCCCACATAATAAAGCAAACAAATGTACGAACAAGGGCAAAAGGAGAGAAGTCAGCTAGGAATGCTGGCACTAGTAAACCTAGACAGGTGTGTTACTCACAGTCAACATACATTGATTGTGCCTTAGTAGTTTGGATTTCCCAATTCACTGACAACTAATGATGAAAACTTGCATCTGTAGCCTAGTGTATAGGCTGAGCCAATTCCCCTGTATTGTTCTCTTAAAAGTTCGCATCTCTTACCAAAGTTTTCGTGGAAGAAATATCTGCACAAAAAGAATGAATAGATTGCCTTCCTATATATTTAAAAAATCATATTTAGCCCAGGATATAAGCAGAACTTATTTGTCTTCCGAAATCTGTAGACCTTTATGCTCGTAAGTGAAAGGCAAGAGGTCCGCACAACAAGCGAGACAATGCACAAGTTCTCCCACGGCATAGGTCTAAACCCCATACGGGCACCAGCAATGGCATAACAAACACTATATATATATCGCGCTGACACTGGTAGTATATTAACTAAAAAAGATAGTACGCCGCACACTGTTATTGCACAGTGCATTTTCCCAACGTTTCGCTTTGACAAAGGCTGGTCCACCAGCCAAAACGTATGTCGCACTTTCTTTTTTCTTTACACGCACTCACGTTCACTATACTGACGTGACTACAATAAACGATTTGTCCACACGAACATTACTTTCAAGAAAGCCTAAGCAACAAATTCACTATACAAGCCAATTAGATCAATTTCATTTGATACACATTAGGACACATGATTGCATCCGAAAGCTGAAGAGAATTGTAAAAAAGCAGGGCTGTTCAAGCAGTGAAATTTTCATACCGAGTTCAAGTATAATAGAAAGATGAACCTTGAATATACAATCAAATCCATTATATATGCATGAACTAAATTACAGTGCATCAATTGAGATATTTCTGTCGTTTGGTTTCAACGTTGTTGCAGTTGTACTAATTCAAATTCCTTTCATTTCTCGGGACACCTGCATTGTACGAGCACACCTCAGCTTATTCTGAAATATTGTGTTCACTTTGGTCTACGTCTGGATTCTTTTTAGCAAAGATGCATCTCAACCACACCAGATTTTTACTGCACTCGACTGCATGCATGCAGCCGGCAATGCCCGCTTTCAGAAGTGTAGGGGAGAAAGTATGGTCCCCCTTTCCCCCGGCCCTAGTGAATACACCTATGCAAGTAGTACAAGCTCAAACTTGCTATGAAGAGGAAAGCATGGTTGCGGGAACCGGAAAAGAAAGACTTCAAAAGAAAAGTAGGAAACGATAGGTCAGGCGCTGAACTTAACTGTTTTATTCCTACAGCAGAGCAAGATGGATTTAACAAATGCGCATGCGTGTTTTTAGTGTCGTGTAAGGCGATTACAGTGACGTTTTTAACAGCTGCATCTCATCAAACAGAAAAACGGACGTATCACTAATGCAACTTGTGCCTCTCTTTTTTTTGTGATAGGCCTCCAAAAGTTCTCTAGCTAAAGTATCACCACTCTTGCCAATTATCTTAATGTCACGCAGTAGTGGCTCACATGTGCCGGCCAAGCAAACCATGCAATGCGCAGGTATGTGCGCATTACCTCTGTTCATGATTGACAATTCATTCTCCCCGTTTGGCCCACGTAGGATTTCCCATATTTCAGCGGTATCTCATAATAACGCCAGTCGCACATTTCACGTAAGGTCTGGTGTGGTTTTTCTGGCACCCTGACTTTTTTTGTGAACGCGGCTAATGCGTGGCCACAGTCTAGCCAACTTGCGTGGCGCCGAGAAAACACGTACACTAAACCTATTTGCAACTTTCTTCAAATTATGGGAAGTTTGTGGACATATGGCACCACTGCGGGCTTGCATCCTTTTTGGTTAGGGTTAGGCATATGCTTTTTGCCCTTCACCTTCTGGAGCAATGTTTTTAAGATGGCCCCTACGACCAAGCTTGGTAGCCAGCTGTCTGTAGCCTCGCCAATTGGTTGTCAAAGCTAGCCTGCATCGCATGAGAGCGTGACTTCATGAAAGCAGACTCAAGGCATAGAGTGGCTATTCCTCTTTTTACTAACTTCGAATGTGCCGAATCGTATGGCAGCAATTCCTTCTGTGCACGGGGGCTATACCGCCAACAGATGTGGTTTTTGTCAAAAACTAAAATCAGATCTAAAAACTGCCATGGGAAGGGAGTTCATGTGTAAATAGCATGCCCTTCCTATGTAGCCTAAAATCACGTAAAACTTCGTTAATACACTGGTCAACGGTAAAATCATGGTTGCTTTTCAAACAAATTAAAAATCATCAACGTATCAAAAGCCTTAAGGTAGAACCTATCGTCAAAGGAACAGTACACGTCGCGGTCAATTGACGCCAGGAAAATGTCACGGAGCACGGGTGCGACGCAGGAACCAATGCATATTCCCTGCCGCTGAACATACAGGTCGTCGTTCAAAGGCGTCATTTGACTGGCCGGCACATGTGAGCCACTAATGCGTGACATTAAGATAATTGGCAAGAGTGGTGATACGTTAGCTAGAGAACTTTTGGAGGCCTGCCACATAAAAAAGAGAGCCACGAGTTGTATTAGTGATACGTCCGTTTTTCTGTTTGACGAGATGCAGCTGTTAAAAACGTCACTGTAATCGCCTTACACGACACTAAAACACGCATGCGCATTTGTTAAATCCATCTTGCTCTGCTGTAAGAATAAAACAGTGGAAGTTCAGCGCCTGACCTATCGTTTCCTACTTTCCTTTCCAAGACTTTCTTTTCCAGTTCGCGCAACCATGCTTTCCTCACATGTCAACCAACTCGCCCAGCAACAAGTTCTACTCTTGCTATGAGGAGAGGTATGTGCAGCGGTAGCCTCCTTGGCAATGCTGGCTCGCACCGACAGAACCTGTTATGCGTTGTGGTGGGGAATGAAAGGCAATGCTCACTGCAGTTCAAGGACGGAATGTGTAATAAAGGTCCGTTAATTACATAATTGCTACGCTGAAAGAAAAGTTAGCCTGAATTGTTGAATTTGCCAATGTGCTGCCAATCGTCCTCATCATCAGCATATGCTATGTCCACTGCAGGACGAAAGCATCTCCAATAATCTACAATTTACCCTGTTTTGTCCAAGCTTACTTCATTTTATGCCTGCCAACAATGACCAAATAAAAAGTGGGTGGAGGGGGGGGGGGGCTTATCCTCCCTCTTTTGAATGTGGAGGAGCAAGTGCTCCCCCTATCCCATGGTAAATATGCCTATGGGCACCTGGATGCCCCACCACAAGACACGGAATGTCCACGCTGCAGCCCTTTGTGGCCACTTATATGCAGCACAAGAAACTCGCCTGCTTAGGGCACAAAGTGCATATCACTGAGACTACTTGAATATTATTCTAAAGACGAACAGCGCGTTCCGGCATGAGCCTCTCAGCCAAACGAGATAATCATCTGACGTTCAATCCTATTTCGTCCTCTATTCTCTACAATGGATCTCACATGCCAGTCAGTTCGTCCTTTTAAAAGCGCGCTACTTGACCTGCTACAATACTTTCCTACTCCCAAGTCAATCTGCTCAATAAACCCCGAGTCATTACAAACATTGCAAGAAACACTCACAAGAGTAGGCAGGTTTATCTAAGGATAAAAATCTATACTGCTGTGCAAAGCAGAGAAGGGACTTCATTCGTGGCTTAGTGCTATCCTTACTAATTCAAAGCCCCAATATTATTTTATTGATGATAATGCCCCTAAGTACTTTACTAAATGTATTTTAAACAAGCAGAGGCACATAAAAACAGATCCCAACCACACAATAACATACATCACACTTTAGAAGTGTTAGCCAGCTAGAGATGCAAATATTGTGAACTAGGTTTTTCAGTCTCGCAAAGAACCCTGTTCACACATCTATAAGAGGATTTGAGCAGCAAAGTGTTCAAGAGAGCATGTCCACCTACCTCACATATGAGACTGTGCCCAACATTGCCTTGTATGTGCTTCATAACATCCACCAGCGTGCATTCCCGTTCTTCATTTTCCGAGAAGACTCGCGCCACAGCAGCGAGTTTGTTCTCAAGTTCTGTTATCTTCGATCCAAACCGAAGTTCCACCTAAATGCACAGCTGCAACACAGAAATTTAGAAAGTTAGGATGAATAAGTGTTCGCGAAATGGGCTTCAAATAATAAACAATGTTTGACATCATAAAAATAAGCTGTACAGATGATAACACTTAATAATTAGGTGCACTGGCTCATTCGCTGAGAACAACTTGAGACTGTTCACCATTAAAACTACTATCATGTTTACTGGCCGATTTTAATGAATGCATTTTCTAAACTTACTTTAAAGTTTTCAAGATGACATTCTTGCACATTTCAAAAAAAATTCCTGACAGACTGCCAAGTACGTGCGTTCAGTGAACGCTGCTAACCTATTTGCTTTTCTGTTTTCTTTAGGCTCACATGCTTTTATTCCTGCTACATTTCCTGTTCTGTCAGCTGAACTCAAAGTTTTAACTTATGTCAATAACATTTGCATAATGATTGCTTCATGTGTCATGTGTGGCATTTCACGAAATAAGCACTACAACCTGCAATAAGTTTTCTTCAAAGAAACAAATCTGCAGCAGCTTTTATGATATTCAGCCCATAAAGTAACATTAGTAACAGACTATAGGTTGAACAGGCATGTATAATATAAAGAGCTCACGTTTAAGTCCGAAATTCGCCTGCGCTATGCAAGTCCCCATAAGGAATGTTGGCTTTTTAGCTAAACACTCTCATCCAATCTCCACCTGACTTCTATCATTCAACTATGTTTTGTCTT